>NC_089276.1:8619549-8899680 GCF_963678975.1 Dysidea avara
AGTTTCAGTATGTAGAACAATGCCATAACGTACTTGCTGATCTATATGTGCGCATAAAATTGAGAAATAATGTATGCATACTATATAGTCCATAGAGTTATAGGCCTATATATCTCTCTGCTTGCATTTTATGGTGATGTTCACATGATTGGTACAGGTAACTTTTGGCATTGTTCTACATACCTGAAACTGTTTGTAAGTAGGCTACCTATACCATTACACCAATATGATGTCCATTTATCACCGAATAATTGCCTGGGGGCGTAGCCTTGGTCAAGTTCTAAGCTGTTTTCTGTGCTCAGTCGTTTCATTGCATACATACTTACATGTTAAGCTATTTATTTTAAATTATTAAAATTATGTTTGCTTATGTCATGGTAATGATGCCCAGTCATAAAATTTATTGGGGGTGTGGCTTATTATTAAACACAAAGGGTTTATTATCAAGCACAAAAAGGTGCATTGTTTGTGGCAGAAGCAGTGCATCAAATCGCATGAAATTCTGGTCAGTTTATACAATGGTGTTTCTTCATGACACACGTCACTTTTTGTGGTGAAGCATGATTACTGACCAGAGATATAAATTTTAAAATACCTACTTAAAAAGTACGATTTTGCTAAATCCTCCAAGATGACTAATGCTATTATTTCCAAACTGAGATCATATGTGGCCAACAAAGCTTAAAATTGTTTGAAGTGAAAAGGACCAAAAAATAAGCGTGTCCTAATTGCTGACACACTATTAATACTTGCGTGTTCTGGTATATCATGGTGCCATTGTTGAAAAGCCTCAATTTTTTGTCAGAACTGTTCAGACAATGAAGGAAATTTATCCTATAAAAACTTATAGTTGTTGATTATTCCGTTATGTAGTTAAGTAGCATAACATAGTTGACGAAAGCAAAATTTCAAACATGCAAATAGCTGGATCCAAATCAGCTATGAATCTGAGCTCTCTTTATGAAATAGAACTATGTGTGGTAGAGCCATGCAGCGATTTTCATATACTTTTAAGTTGGCGTGAATGAGAAATGTAGCCTTGAATGTGTAGTACTTGGAAGAAATATTTTTATAGTTAACGGGCGCTTATAAGGAATGTGTACGCTTGTTCGAGCTTGTTCAATTGATGTAGTCTGCAAGAATAAACCATTTGTCACTTATCCACAAAGGTTTAAGATTCGTACAAAAACGGCGATGGTTAAGGTAGCTGTAGTTTGGCTGTGTGTCCGTCACCAAGTGCGCTTCAGAAGTGCGCGTTAAACATGATACGAGGTCAGAAGCAAACGGTAGATGGATTTAGGCATTTTTGGTAAGTTTCTTGTTCATGTACGTATCCTATGTGTTCACGGTAGTAGTAAGCCATGCACTTGGGGTCGGGCAGTACTTGCTAATATTGAGCCAGTGGAATAAAGAAAAAATTTTCTAAGGATTTCACTGTAGCCCTTTAATACAGTTCTGTCAAAAGGAATGTTGTGATGGGTAACCAGGTGGGACTTCAGCTGCCTACACCTTCAACAGTACAATCTCCTGTGTGTTACTAGTCCTGCCCCAAGAGGACTTGCCTTAGTCTGGTACATCGCTTATAATCTCCAATCGATAAGTGCCCTGCTGATAGGGTCTGCGATGTACCAGACTAGACTTGCGTATGGTGCATAGGCATTCCAATGCTGGTTCGCTCGAGAGAGTGTCACTTCAATAGCCTCTGTACTACGATCTGCGACTGCAGCCAAAGCCGGTCAAGACTGATTTCGATTTTGACCATTGACGCAAATTTGCCTTAACTTTTGACTTTATTCCATAAATTTATACTACATTTTTGTTCGCTACTACTCACCAAGCTTTTACTGTGCTGAGTAAACAGGTTGACCTTTGTTTTTGTAAAATCGGCCTTGTCCTTTGACCTGTCTCTTTGACCTCAGTCAGAGGTCGTAGTACAGTGGCTATTGGCTGTCGTAGGCTTTGTTAAGTGTGTTGTGTAGCGTAGTATCACATAGGTATATGCCATAATACATAGCATTCAGTTTATGCTCAGTGGCTATACAGTAAATTGACCAGCTTGCCACGGTACTTTTCATCATCAGAATGTTGATTGTAGGGGTGGCCTGATTCCAGGTTTGATGTACCCCACTGCAACTTTAATGCAATCAGGAGCAGTGGCGGATCCAGGATGGGGCATTTGGGGCAAATGCCCCCCCCCCCCCCCCCTTCAAGAAATTGCATACAAGATCGAGATACTCTAATAGAGCAGTCAATTACTCTAATAAAGCAGTCACAATGTTCATGAGGTAGTGTAGCTTACCTATGAAGCTATAAATAGGATTTTATTTTACATAACATGCAGACGTGATATAGTTGGTAAGGATAACTAGCTATTATTGTTGTGACCTTTTTTTTTTTTTTTTTTTTTGGTCTTCAACTGGTTTTCAGCAAGTTTTTTTTGGTCTTCAACTGTTTTTCAGAAAGGTGCCCCCCCTCTTTCGAAACTCTGGATTCGCCCCTGAGGAGGAATTGGTCTCAAGTGCATGCTGTTGTCCTTTTTTTAATTCCTTAATGCATTTTTTTCAATGGTAACTCAATTGGTTATTCAAGTGTAGGCTAAGATACACTTAAATTTTATGAAATGCAAGCATGTTATCCAATTGTTGATGCTGTTGGTTGTTTAAAAGATGGAAGCGGAGAAGAGTGGCTAGTGTTTATACACGCATCACTTTCAGAATATGGAGACCGTATATAAGTCTGATCAGCTTGTTTTCTGACTCCCATTATGTACAATCAAACTGGCTTTTTACTAGAGATTATTTGGCTTTGATGCTGACTTCAAAAACACACTATTAGTGTAGGAAAACCCCAATCTCAAATTCCGAATCTTGGCAATAAACATCTAAAAGCATTTGAAATAATTATGGTATATTATCAACTGAATGAAAGTTTTTTTTCTTTCAAAACAGTGACCATGAGAAGTTTTCTGACCCCTTCCGTTCTACTAATATAACTACTAATATAACTGTTTTGGCTTTACTTTGCTTAAAAATATTTCGTTGTCTTTGAACTGTCATTATTACATGTACAGTACATAAAAAATAAGGAGAAATTTCTTCAAAGGTGTGAATATAGACCAAACCCTTGTATCCGTTTGCCAACTTTTGCTGTCTGCTGGTTTGAAAGTTAATTCCAACATGTCGAAGAGGGCCAGAAGTGTTAAATTTCATCTCTATGACATGTTGGAAAGGATCATTTTACTGTCTCAACTTTGTTTTACGGTCAAATGCTAACATGTGGTAATCCATTTCAAATATTAGCGATCACTTTAATGAATAGAACCTTAGGATAAAAACAGTATCCTGGTAATCAAGATGTGTTGCTTTTCCGTACAGAGGCTACTGGGACTGTCATAGGTTACTTCCAATTTTCCGGGGTTTACATTACTGTATGGCAATAAGCCTGCATGGCATGTGCAAGTACAATTTTGTGAGCTTAAGCACATGTATCTATTATGTGAAATATTGATCTGTATCTAGAGTGAACAAATGGCTTACACATAAATTGTGATATGCACTGTTAAAACTGGGTAGTTATATTAGCACACATTATGTTGATTTAACAACCTCCTTGAAATGTAATTGTTACTATACAAGTGCTAAAATCACTAAACAGTGGTTAGTTTACACTTTCTATGTAACTGTAGCATCAACCTTTGTGCTAATTCAGCATGGTACTTGTTATTTTAGCAGGTCATTTTGGTGCTATGAAGTGCTCAATATTCAACTGTGACTCTCACATTCAAGCAGTGACATGTGCATGATTCGGTACCGCTGTTGCATAGCTACTTCACAACAGAGCGGAAGGAAGTATACAACACCAACAATAAATTCTCCGTGGCAGTTGAACAATAATACCAAAAAGAACAACATCTCAAGATGATCTCTTTTTAAATATGATTTAAATTTCACAGTTGCTTGTCAACTTATATACTTATCATTTACATATATTAGCAATGACATGCACACAGTATGTACCATTACAGTATCATAAATGTATTTATGTTCGACAACGGAGAGGTACAGTATAGTGGTGGCTCCAGGTGTATATGTACTGTCTATAGGTAGGTAGGGGCAGGGTCCACTCCACACCATCGAAAATTCTTTCGCTTCGTGCCTGTCAACTTGTACACTCAACTGCAAAGAAAATACGCCAAATACGTTAATAAGGCTGTTTAACTTACCGTGTAAACATTAACTTGAAGTGGGATTCTCCTTTTCCCACACTCCTGAAGGCGCTCTCGCTATAACTTCAAATAAAAATGATAATTCTTTCGCTTCGTGCCTGTCAACTTGTACACTCAACTGCAAAGAAAATATGCCAAATACATTAATAAGGCTGTTTAATTTACCGTGTAAACATTAACTTGAAGTGGGATTCTCCTTTTCCCACACTCCTGAAGGCGCTCTCGCTATAACTTCAAATAAAAAAAAATAGTGCACTCCAGCTGTAGTAAGCACTGTACATATTATACAATAGTAGTAATATATACACAATATTTAACATTAGTCATTAGGAGGAGTGGACTCCCTGAGTCAGGACAGATCTGCCACTTGCTCTCAGCCAGCTGACAGTGGGAAGTGTTGCATCCTATGTGGTGAAAGAGGTAATGTTAAACAAATGACTATGTACAGAAACTGGGGGAGTGCTGAAAAGTATTTTGTGCACACACACACCTTGGCGAATGGCCACTGGATGACGGCTATGCTTGTAAGAAACATTTAGTAGAAGCCAAGTGACACCATAATGACACCACATTTACACCAAAATGGAAAAATGACAATTCTCCTAAAGGCTGTATACACCCACAGTGTTGCAACAGATTTCATGAAAAACTTATGAAGCCTGCTTTTGCTACAATTACTGCCTTGGAGACACACCTTGGAGTGCAGGTATCTGATGACGTCCCATTTCTGTTGTGTCCGCCTTGCTATAGCAAGGTATACAATCACTTTAACTCCCCGAGTAGATGTTCGTCTTGTGGAGCTACATCAAAACTTGGACAAAAATTCATTCGCCACAGTCCCAATCCTACACTGATATCACAGTACCTCACAGAAGCAACTGGCATTGAGATAGTCATAGGACCAAGTGACAGAATATGCACAAGCTGTTACAACACACATAGCAGCATAATCAAGTCCACAGAGTGCCAACTAAATGGTTCAGATGAGAAGCTAGAAAATGACATTGAAACATGGGAGGTCACCATTAGAAGGCATAATGATGATGAACTAACAAATGCAATTCTTACTTCAGTAATATTTGTTGCCCAGTCTTTACTGTCACAAAAGGCCGTACTCCTGCCATGGGTATGCCAAGTATTTCTTGAAGCCTATGGAGTCCAGTGTAGCGAAGAGGTGAAGTCAGTCTACCTAGAGGAGGGTGACAGGAAAATTCAATTTTCATCTCGATGGCTACTAGATCACCTTATTGTTCACCTGCATCCCTATATGATGCACAAGTGTGTGCATATGAGATTCGGTACAGTCTTGTATCGAAGGGGTGTCGATCTCTTGGTTGCCTTGTCTTGGGCTCTCAGTTCATCACAGCTTGTGCCATCGTTTGAACCTAGTAAACAAGAAGATCACAAATCACAAGGCAAACATCCTAACACAGAGACCACGCTGAAGGAAGCTAGAGCCATAATAAATGATTTGATACATGAAGAAATCAAAAAATTATCACCATCACTTTTAATCAGTATTGATGATAGTCTCAACAATGTGAACCCATTACTACTAGATTTCTTAACATCTATCACTGACACTATCCGAGAATGAGAACCTTCTAGCATTACCTCACATACAAAGAAAATTCGATTGTTTTTTATCTTGTGTCAACTAATGTTTTGTACCAATCCAAAGAAACCACCACCAATCTACGATATAGTAGCAGATACCATAGAAGTTTGTGGGGGATCTCGGAAACTAATGAGAATTTTAAATAGATTGGGATGTTCCAGCTCCCTAGACACTCATGACAGATTTGTGACTTACCATGCTACAAGTCAACGTCAGACAGCAATCTGGGATGACATATCAAGTACATGCTTTACCATAGCCTCTATTGATAACTTTGACATGCTGCAGAGTTACTCTGATGTTTACTGTGGTGACCAACAGCGGAGTTACCATGGGACAACTCTGCAGCTAGTACAACCAGGAGTAGCATTAACACCTGAGTTTCAATATGAATCAGAGATGGCCACTGCCGCAGCAGGTACAGACATGGAGATGACCACGCTCCCACCACAATCACCTCCCTCTAGCATTCAAGAGTGTAATCCAGCTTTTACAGTCAATAAATTGACTTGACAGCAGCAACGACAAATGTCACCAGAGAACTCTCCTCACAAGCAAGGAAAGAATGGGCCAAAGCAGCAAAGGACTGTGACAGTTAATAGCTTAGTACCTACTGTACAAACCAACTTTGATACACTACCATCACCTCAACTAACACTTACCTTCGAGAGTTTTCTAGAAAATATTCATGAAGCAAATAAGAGGATTGCCTTGGAGAATAAGCTATTTTCATACATCATCCAGAAGTATGGTTTGCACTTCCACCATCACACAGATATCGTACCAACAAATGCTGTTATCAGTGATGTTAGAGTATTTCTAGATGACAACAGACACTGTGATTTACAGCGCACATCAGCTGTGCATTATATGGAACTGTTGGATGAGAACCCTGACTGTGCAGAGACAATGTCAATGGTAGCAGAAGACCTATTGGCAAAATTTGATGGAATCCAGGATGGATGGGTAGTTTTAGTGGGAGACGGGAAGACATACCGACACTTATGAAAGTCAAGAAACAGTATAGCACACTGTTGAGAAAGCTTCTAATTTTTCCAGGCGACTGGCACATTTTGAAAAACTACCAGCCTATTTTAATAAAAGAATATTACTCTGCCGGTCTAAGAGAGCTGGCCAAGAATTCTGGCTATCATGGTACCACACTAACATCATTGGAGCACTGCTCCAACTTTAAGCGTACACACTATTTCTTGCTGCAAACATGGGAGGCCTTGTACAGGGAAATGTGGCATGCGTATGTTGTAACCAGTGAGGCTACAATCACTAAGGATATCACTTGCATACTCCTTACTGGCATACAGACAAAGAATTCACCTAAGAACGTAATGCAGAGAATTTCTGAACTGGTGAAGGACTGCCATAGTGAAGAAGACTTTAAGAAGTTTGTCAAACGGATGGGTGAACATGACAAAACATGGAAGTTTTGGGCCCAGTTTGTTTTCACTGATTGTTTTTGTTACTTTGCTCTGTATTTAGCCATAAAGAGTAGTGATTGGGAGTTACGCATAGCCAGTTTGAAGCTAATGGCTCCCATGTCTGCAGCATTTGACAGGGAATACTATGCCCGAATATTACCACACCATCTGGGTGAGATTCAACACTACCCACCAATGATTTTAAACTGCTTGGAAAGAGGAGCATTTACTGTCAAGCTAACTGAGCAGCATTGGCGAGCTGTAGCCCTTGATGAGGCCCATGAAATGTGCATTAATAAGGATTTAAAGACTGCTATAGCTCGCCCTACTAAACCTTACCTGCAGAAAACCAGTTTATTTTTAAATGGTCGGATTAAGCTGCACAAAAATTTTATTGAAGAATTGTTCCCAGAACGGTTG
Organism: Dysidea avara; assembly: GCF_963678975.1. NCBI lineage: Eukaryota > Metazoa > Porifera > Demospongiae > Dictyoceratida > Dysideidae > Dysidea > Dysidea avara. Next base: position 8,627,249 of record NC_089276.1, read on the forward strand.
GGACACCAGAAAGTGCCTAATAATACCATCCTTGATGACTCTCCTCAGGCTTACAAATATGAACAAAATATCAAACAACTTTGTGGTCAGAAAATCATTTGTTTTGTGTACAGCCTAAGAACAGGGGAGGCTGTATTCCGCGGAATACGGAATAGCGGAACAACCCTACTACTACTACTTACTACAAGGCTTTTAACCATGCAATAAATTCTAAATGTACCTTGCAACAGTTCAGCTGAGGAATCATCGCTGAGGCAGCCGGCCAAGAAATCCAGCACTGAATTCATTAGCGGTGGACTGGCGATCGTTGATGACAATAGAACTAGCTAACGATTTTCCTATGTCAGCTATGTTCAGTATCACTCTGTATCCCACAGAAACAATAATCGATTCCAGTTCGGTGTGCATTAAATAAGTACTAAAACGTAGTGTGCTCTAAATAGAGTAGTGCATTAAATAGAATCATTCACCTCGTGGTTCGCCTCGTGTTGTTGCAAATACTGTGCGCTTTAATTAGATCTGCTATGCTATCCTTTGTACGTTCTCCTTTTAAAAAGAAAGCAAGGTAAGTGCATTATAGCTAGTTTAAATATTTTGCACCCTTAGGCTTGGTTAATTTTAATATTACGAGCCAGTGGCAGGTGACAGCGAATATTAACATTTTATTTACTATTGCTAATGTTAATAGGCGTGCGCAGGAGAAAGTGATTATAATATCTGATTCTGATGATCACAGTATTGAAAACCGATCCAATGCCGAATATTGCTTAGATTCTCCACCGATTATTCCCAGCTCTGATAGTGATTCTGTGTCGGAGTTACCAGATGATAAGCTTCCAATGGTACCACCTGGGTTGAAAACAAAGTTAGTATATTTTTTCAACATAGCTGATTATGATTTACTTCAACACTATCTAGGAATGGTGATGATTTATCAGACAGTGACTCCTCAGGTGGATGCAAGTCTCTGATGCAATCACAGCAGTATGTGTTAACAGACAGTGACTCCTCAGGCGAACCCAAGTCTCCAGTTCAACCACATCAGCTAGAGTAAGTGTGTCCCATGTGTAGTAGAAAAAGTATCATATAAGTTCTTTAGTGAGAAAGGAGACACTGTGGCTACTCAGGGCACAGTCTCTATAACAATAATTGAGTTGGTGGCTGGTACTATTCACTGATAATTATCAGAGTTGTGGTAAGCTAATAGTTTTAAGGTGTGAATAATGTTACAAAAGGAGTTGGGTTATGAATTTCAAAACATACTGTACAATGACCTTTGTGGTAAATTGACAGTATGTTATCTTTATGTTTTAGACAGCCACACCACTCCAGGCCATCCAGGCTATACCTATCCAATGCTCAGGTATGTGTTGTTGTGTATATATGTCATATATGTGTACATTATAGAACTTTGCGTGGGCGAGGTCAAAGGGAAAAGTGCACTTTAACTTTCTTAAAGTACACTCTCAGCCGGCCAACAGCTTCATCGACCATAAAGAGTACTTTATTGCACCGCAAATAATGCTTTATTCATTCAATAAAGTACTCTTTGTGGGCAATAAAGCACAGTTGCCCGCGTGCCTTAGTGTAGGCTAGTAGCCTACGGGGCTCGCGCCAGTACGATTAATCACCCAAGCCGGTGAAGGCTGATAGCCTCGCCGCATTGAGTGATCAATCACCCCAGCCAATACGATTTCTACCACTGGATTGCTTTTATAGACATACCTACATGCTTTGATGATGGGTGGGAGAAGGTAATGTTGCTGTTATGCTTGTTAATGTGAACGGACAAGTCACAGAAATACTTCACACCATGTGACTCACAATAGAATTGATTGTGGGTTGTGAGCAAAACCTGTCAAAAGACGCAATGAACGTCTACCATGCCAAACTATGGTGAACTACACGTGAGTTACTTTGTTAAACTGGTTTGTGTGTGTTCAGGCTGCTAATAGTTCGTGCAATGTATGTTAATTACGAGTTCTAGTTTTGGTGAAGCTACACGAGTAGAAAGTTCCATAAATCATTTAAAGCATAGCCTTGCTTGTGCTATATGAAAAAATAAAGTTCTAGGCCGCGTGCTTCGTACTTTATTTTTCATATATCACCCGCGGCTATGATTTAACATATACTTAGAGCTCAGCAGTATTGAAAGTTGAATACACGGTATTAATTTCAGGAAAGTATCACTGTGTATCGGTATATAGTAAGCTTTATATTGTTAATATTGCATAATTTCTTGGGCCTAATATCACGCAGTATCATCCCAAAACCCCCCCCAAAAAAATAAAAAAATAAAGGTTCAGTACAAGTTAGCATAATTATGTTGTAATGTGAAAATGTCAAGTTTTTGTTTAAGGCGTGTCTGCTAAAACATGAACAAATTGGATAACTAAACACCACGTGCTGGGTTAAAAGCAATCCTAAAAAGGTATTCATAAATATAACAGTGTTTTAATTTATCATGTATCAAAATGCTGTCACGGTATGATCATTGGTTATGATACCTTATCACACTAACGGTATTACCAATATATTGCAGAGCAATAGTGGGTAATAGTCTCGCGTAGCCAGACTGCTATTTCAGTGCAGGGGCTTATAGATTAGAGATTATAAGCACCCGCGCAGAAAAGAGTGTGGTCCAGTTCGTATAGGCAAGTCGGCCTCAGCACCTTTGTCAACACTTGGAGTGCTGATCATAGGTACTGTACGTCATCTGACATTCACAATTATCCATATATGGCATACAAATGGGTAGGCCAATGATGTAGTGACCATTGGGATGACGTGGCCCCAATAAACACCCAACACCACGTTGTTGATTCTGTGAACGACTTGTCTATACAAACTGGACCAGACCATTTTCTGCGAGGACGATTATATATTCTCTAATTGATAAGCTCCTGCACTGAAATAGTGGTCTGGCCACGCGAGACTTAGTGGGTAATTTGTATTTTTTGTTTCTTTCTAAAGTTTATTTATTTTTTATGTGGGTCATAACTTTTGTTTGTTTACAGATGATGATATTCCAGGAGGAACATACACTGTAGCTATCTAGCAGCAGCTGGGGACAAATTTAAAAATTTGATTTTTAATAATTTGATTTTTTTTAACTCAATCATGACAATGAATAAAAAAATACTTCTTTTATGATGCATATGCACTTGGAAAAAATTCGCCAACAGTGATATTTTTGCCATAATTATATTATAGCATAGCTATGGAGGGAAACTTTAGTTGAGGAAAATTTTGGTGAATTAAGGTAATTATCACTGTTGGCGATTCTGCACAAATACATTTGTGTGTGAACCTCCTGTATGATTCAGTACAGGGCCACACATATCATATATGCATTATAGGCATGTTTACAAAATTTAATGGCACATATTCATTTATTAAAATCTTGTAATTAGAAAATACAGTACAGTAACATCCATGGTGCTGCATAGTACTACACCTCCTTAATTGTACCTTACAGGATAGCATTGTTGTTCGTGAACTCGGTGATGAACCAAGGTATCAGTTCCATTGATGCATCATGGATGACCTGAGCTGCTGATGTATGTATGTATGTATGTGTGTGTACAGTGTCCTTTATAGAGAGGTTAAATGTATGATGACCTTTATAGAGAGTTTAAAATGTACAGTGTCCTTTATAGTGAGGTTAAATGTGTAGTGTCTTTATAGAGAGGTTAAATGTGCAGCGTCCTTTATAGAGAGGTTAAATGTGCAGTATCCTTTGTAATGGTGTATGTATGTATGTATGTATGTATGTGTGTATAGTGTCCTTTATAGAGAGGTTAATTGTACGATGGCCTTTATAGAGAGTTTAAAATGTACAGTGTCCTTTATAGAGAGGTTAAATGTGCAGTATCCTTTGTAATGGTGTATGTATGTATGTATGTGTGTGTATAGTGTCCTTTATAGAGAGGTTAATTGTACGATGGCCTTTATAGAGAGTTTAAAATGTCACAGGTTGTTATCAGGTATTTGGGTATCCCATGGAAAACTCAAAATTACAGGGTTAATTCCCAGCAATTCGTTGGAATATGTGAACTGTTCAAAAGAATTGGTCAATGAGTGAAGTACTGCTGTTTGATATAATATGTATATACCGGTGTTTAAGAAGTGGGAAATGATAGGGTATGTGGTTTTGCTGATAGCTCATGGTGTGCTGGTGTAAAGAGACCAAAGACTATTGTGTATTCTAAACTGGAAGTTTGTGTTGTTGTGTTGAGGGATTATAAGTGCTTGTTGAAATGTGTGTGATAAATGGCGACTTACTAAGGGAAGTAGAAAGTACAGAGGAAAGGCTTGGCTGTGAATATTGTTTGGTTTCATTTAATGTACAGATAGGTTAGGCTCATTATGTCATAGCAAGCACCGTATACAGGCATAGCCTTTCTTGTACGTCCTCCTGTGTCTAGCTACCATAACTACCATATCGGAGGTACCATAACTTTAATCTTGAATGATATAGCTGTGCATACTTGTGTTATATTTTAGGTTTATAAACTGTTGCATCAAGCTGATTTCACCAGTTTTGAAGGCCTATAAGAATGTTTTGAGCATCATGAACATTTGTTTTTAGGATTAGAAACACCATATCATCAAGTCAGGTATTGCAAGGAACACTTCAATCTAATTGTAATAATTATACTAATCATCGTCCCTTATTATAAACGTGTTTATCTTGCAGGAGCATTTAACGGTTTTCCTTGGCGATCGCCGTGTGTGGAAAGGTTGTGGTGCTCAGAGACAATGCATTACGGAACAAGATTGTCTGATGCATATACCAATCTTGGAAACAATTCAGTCTCTTTTGAAGACTGACGCTGTTCTATCAGGCCAGGTTAGTAAGTAAAGGTAGTATTGCATAATAGCAATTATAGGCTCTATGTGTGATGCCGGATTTGAAGAACAGTTGGATCAGACTTTTTCAAGTGCTTTCAGGTTTGTAACCTCGAAGTATGATAAAGAGTGTGTATTGTGTAGGTGCGTGTGTGCATATATGCATGAGACAACTCAGATTTTATGGATGTGAAAACTATATCATTTTTTTTCTTGTAGTTGTAGTTGTGTGAAGTTGTATTTTTTCTTGTAGTTGTAGTTATAGTTTTATACTTCTGCATTTTCCAGTCAATACCTTAGTCACATTGTGTTATACGTCCCACCATGCATGCTTGCTTCACACACTATGACAGTACATCTCTATGTCTAATGGCCATGCAATTTTACAAGCAATTAGAGTGTATGTATTCATCTTGATGCTCATCATATCTTTATTGAAGGTTTATAACAAAATTTATTGAATGGTGAAGTTTTAGTTGGTTGTAGGTGGACATAAATCAATGGAGTATCAGTGTGTGTGTGTACCAAACTGCAAAATATCACATGTAACAATGATTCATTAATTGATCAATAGTACAAAGATATCAAGTCTGCTTTGGTACATGCACCTGTATTTCAGTGATTTTATGTCCACCTGTTACCAACTAAAATTTCACCATACAACAACTTTTACTATACTCCTACAATAAAGAAACAATATCATCTCAGCAAAAACCAGCCTATTTGCACCTTTTCCAAATTTGCTTTTATTGTTTCCCTATTATCTACAAGGACCAAAGAATGGACTGCCAAAATTTCAGCCTAATATGTTGAGTTACTTTGGAATCATAGCATTAGGCAGTAGGAACAAACAAAACATCAATTTGTACAGTGATGGCTCTAAGTTTGGTATGGAATTGTTTCCTGTGTGACCTGTGTGTTGTTTGTGTTATGTGTGTATGCAGTGAAACAAACTGTCCACATTATGCTAGGATGCAATAACAGGGATGTACCTAGCTTTAGAATAGTGGCGGTTATAAGAGACAAGAGTGTAGGATAAAATGTGTGGGTCCTTAAGCTTGACAGGTGAGGTAGTGGCTATTTTTTCTGAGTGCTAGTCATAGCTAACTACTGCTAACCATTGTGGGAACATCCCTGCAATATTAGATAAGCCTCAAAAGCAGCTAAAAGTGCAAAGCCTCTATGCTATAACTTTGCCTCAACTGGTGTAAAGCACAATTGCGTTCTTTTTTCCAGGAGCTATAAACAACAAGTACCTTCTATTGGGGTTATCTCAGTTATCGCTTTTTCATGAGCCAACTGACCTTCAGCTGTTCATCAACTCTGGAATTTTACAGTTGCTAGGCAACCTCCTGTCTAGCCAGCAGGCTCAATTGGTGGTAGCTAATGATGACGAAAAGAACAAATATGTGCTCAACGAGAGAGTGGTCCTCAGCTGTTCTCAACTGCTGCAACTTATTGCTGTGAGAACTGGGTCAGTGAAATAAATTGTTATAGTGTGACTATGTCTTTTTGGTGCCTGCACGAAGTGTAGTTTGTGTGCATTTATGGTATAGTGTAGTGTGTTGTGTGTGCATGTGTGTGCCTTAAGAACTTGTAGCATCAATACCCAGTGAATGTCGTATAGTGTTCCTGACATGAGACTTGTACTGCAATTTGACAAGTGTGTTATTGTATGCTAAGTGGTAGCCATCTGATTGATGAATATATACACCTGCCTGTACATTGTAGGACTCAAACGATTATTTCCACGTACAGTGTAATTGCAGTTATCCAGAATTCCGTCCAGCCGAACTCCAAAATGATTGTTCTATTAGAGTAGTTGACGGTTCTATATATACATTAGAGCAAGTAATTGTTTTATTAAGATATTTATGCTTTTTACACACTATTTCAGATTTTTAAGAGTTCTGGTTCCAGAACGTTTGCATAACTGAAGTATCATTTCTACCCGGGTTCAAAGTTTAAATCCACTTATCTCACAAAGGAAATGTTCATATAAAAGCAGTATGTGAATACCACAACAATCAGATAATTTCGTTGCACTATAAAACAGTAGATGATAGGTTTTATGACCTTCTACTTCCTTATAAAAATATGGTATAGAAAGTCATCGATAGTACTGGTGTTTGTGCAGCCCCACATGCACCCACTAGGCAAGCACTACAACACTTGGAGTTAACACTGTAATGCATTGGCATGCTTCAAGTGCTTGTGCTTATGGTCAAGCTCCTTTACAAGAGCTTGAAGAAGTGTCGGGCTGCAGAGCTGCTTTTCAACACTTGTTCCATATTACAGGGAAAGACTTGATGTGTTGAAGTCAACACCTGAAGTAATCCAGTTTCTACTAGCTGCTCTATACCATCAACTCAACATCCTTTCACACTCCAGTCAGCTTGAAGAGGAGACGGCCGCTGCCAGAGACAAGCGATTGGTGGAGCTATTAGGTTTTATGCTTTTCCTTAAAATGCTTTTCTCAAATTTCCCTGGACTGATGGAGTTTGCTGACATCAAGAAATGGTTCATGCACTTCAAGAGTATAGCTACCAGTAGTTGCCAAGGTGTGTTGTATGATCTGAGTATATTTTGTAGTTATTAAAGTTTCTGCTATATCTATGAACACACAAACCTGTTGAGCAGGTTCACACTGTACTTACTGTTTGGTGATTATTGTTGGTTACCTGTTCTTATTCCAGACACTCTCAGTAAAGTTACCAAGAAGACCATCATACTGTCAATTCAGTTGCTAGGTGAACTATTGGTTACCAAATCCAACAGATTGTCAGTTGAAGTGGAGGCACAGGTAAAGTGGTGAATTGTGTGCTTGGTGGGTTTGGGAAAGACCTTTTTATGGAGGTATGAAGTGCACCTTAGCAATGTTGGGGACTGACTTGACATGGGCCAATGTAATGTAAGATGGTGTTGTTTACCTAGGGGGTGTCTGTTTACCAAGAGGGGGTGTCTGTTTACCAAGAGGGGGTGTCTGCAACAACAAGGCGTGAGCACTCCTTCCATGAGTGCCATACAGAAGGCCATCACAACTAATGAGTTGTCAAGACACTGCCGGAGAAGGACTCGTGGAGCAGACGAGACCTTCAAGAACATAGAGGCTTTGCTGCTGCAGTTTACCCCTGCAACTGATTCACTCGGTGTTCCTGTTTTCAGGTACATGTATCCCTGATTTCTCCTCTCCAAAGTTCATTTTGTGTACTTCATTCAGTAAACAGATGGTCCCCATCTGGAATGAGGAGAAGAAGCACATCCCGTGTATTCAGGATCCTCCAAGCGTGGCCCCGTATACTGTAACAGGACACATCAAGAAGGGTGGGGTAGAGCTGCCAGTGTTTCGATGTGCAAGAGGCACAACATCTCTGGAATCGTTTCACCTCCACCTGGCCAGGTTAATCTGCAATTTTTCACAACTGTGATGTAGTTGTTTTTCCAGATTTATCCCTGGGTCGTCTGCAAGTGATGTCCACTTCCAGGCTTATTTACTGGAGGGCTTGGCCAGGTGGAACCAGGCACGAGCACTGGCAGCAGCAGCAGTCTAGTATGCGCATTTTTAATTTGCAGCTTGCTAGCAAGGTTAGTTTTTAAATTACTACACCCTTGCTGACTGACGTATCAGGTCAACAAGGTCAGCGAGTCTGTCTCCGGCAGCAAGCTACTCCCGTACCATCACACACCAACATGCCGCAATGAGGGGGAGCTGTTTGGGGTGTCATACCTCTACAAACAAGCTGGCATGCTTCTTGAGCTCACTGAAGATAAGTTGGCTGAGGGTGAGGAGGGAGATGAAGAGCTACATGAAGAGCTACTGGATGAAGGGTTTGCAGAGGATGACACTGACACTGCCACCTTCACTGACACTGCCACCTTTTCTGAAGACCCCAGGATGGTTGGTACGGGAGTAGCTGAAGAAGATGATGAGGATGATGGTGATGATGATGACGATGAGATGGAAGTAGTAATTAATTGGACACAAATTGTAATATAATTATTTATGTGTCAGGATGATACTACCATTGATGATGGTACCACCATGGCAACCACCAGTTCCACCACCACTGCTTCCAATGACATTATATCTGCCAGTTCCACCACAGTAGACTCCAGGGGGATACCAGGATGGGAGAAGGTGGCACAGTTAGCCCAAGTGCTTGTTGGGCTGGACGGGCTATCTGTGTCAAATGAAGAGGTCCAGAAGATCAAGGCTCTCTGGGATGACCTGGATCCTTATAATAAGAGGGCTACAGAAGTGCTCCTTAAGTCTCAGCCACTGAATTTGAGGGGTCACTTTTGTGGTCAGAAGAGGACAGGTCACACGACCACAGAGCAAATGAGGAGGTATACTGACGTACTTAAGTGGTAGTAAACGATACTCTAGTATGTGTTACCACAGATGCATTCTCGCTGGAGTCTCTGTGACATTGTCTCCATTAAAGAGCCGTGTTGTGGAAGCAATCTGCTCACTACTGTGCACTAGGCATAATGTGTCAACAAGGACCAGCGGTGCCGGTATGGTCATGAATATAATATTGTTATACTGTACTGACACATTCCATGTAGGCGGACAGAAAAGAGCCTACCTGTCCAAATGGAAACTAATTTTGCAGGATTACACTGCCATCCGGGCTCGGCTGTGCAATTCCCTAGACCTGCTGGAGGGGACCAACCTTGTATTGTATGCTATTAATTAGACCACTTTGGTTACTCACTCTATTCGATAAGGCTGAAGTTTTGATTCTTTTATTGATAGCAAAAATGGTACAAGAACGAGGAGAGGAGGAAGGAGATCTTGGCTAGAATGCAGGGTCTAGAGATGGTAGCTCCACCACTCTGTGCACAGGAGAATCTTCCAGCAAATAACCAGCCACCTTCCCCTCCTGCCCCTCCAGCACCACACCATCAATTCTCCGAGCCGGATGACACATCTGGACAGGCTAGGATCAGAGCTGTTGCCGGCACTGGTACTCATGTGGGTTCTCGGGTCCAGTGCACAGTAGTACCACCGGAATTGGCTGCCCCACTAACAGTGACACACAAGCAGCGAGCTGGTAATCCTTAGTAGTATAGTCATAACAATTATTCTATAATTTGCAGGGATTCAAAGAACAGGAAGTGGAGACAGGTATGTTAAACCTTGTGTACGTCAATTTTGTGTATGTCATGTTTTAGGAACTGTGTGTCATACCGTCATTTGGCACCGTAAGCGAGCACTGAAGAGAAGGATGGAAGAAACTGCTGCTGCTGGACAGGAGGGACCTCTTCCTCCACCACGCCAACACAAAAAGCATAAACAACATGATTGCAGCAAATGCCACCAGCCTTTGAGTGGTAATTACAAACTAGACACTATATGTCCTGATTGTTCTATTTTAGTGCATAGTGGGCACACCCAGTATTATGGGAACTGGTACTGCCCAAACCTACCAGGGAAAGTGCCAGTTGCTGAGTGGAGGGCACAACAGAAGGCGAACCGAGTTGCCCAGAGGGAGAGAGAACAGCAGCGGCAGCGGCAGCTGCCGTAGGAAACAGACTAACAATGAGAAGGTTTGCCTTGATGATCTGGGCATAAGATAATTCAGTGGACTGACTACTTCCAGTAGGCGCCCAGTGATCACAATGAAGGACAGTGTAACCCATCATGGTGCTGCAGGAGTGGACTTTCTGAATGTAAGTGTACGATTTGTTTGTACATGAATGGAGTATACTATTATATATTAGGGAGCAGTGGTGGAACAAGTTTTTAATGACAATATATACCAAAAAATATTCAGTGTATGCTTATTACTAGTAGTAGTGGTATGTCACTCTTTTTGGTTTAACTTCACAAAAGGTGGACTGGAATCTGGTCGCAAAAATTTCATGGAATTCGCTTTATAATATGACATCAACCCTCTGCATCCTGATCACTATATCTCCATAATATCCTTACATTAACTACAGTTATGTGCACCCTGTGCAATCTACTCTAATAAAGCAGTCACTTTGAATTGTGAATTAATTAATTGTACCAAACATTCAAGTAGTTCCGTTGATTCCTAGTGGGGCTTACCGGTTTATGCCAAGTAAGATTTGTTTGAAAGAAGAATGCGGCAGTACTTTCAAGGACCTTGATCCTTTTAATGTAGAGACCCCCTGTACATGTGTTTTGTTACTTTTCTGTAGTTGAACTTCATAAAGTCTGTAGGAATCCACTTACCAATGTCAGCATTGCGTGAACGTCCCAGACAAGTCTTAGAACTGAACGAGTATACTTAAGGAGGGCATGTGTCTTACAATTGAACCAGGACTGTACTTTGTGGATGCAGTAAGTTGAGCATCATTTAGAACAAAACATGTTGCGTGTTCCCATAGCTACAGGGTGCAGCGTTAGCCAGAAATGTTTCATATTAACAGAGATATGTTGGAACCATTCCAAAACTTCAATGAGGTAAGCATTTGTTAACAAAATCTGTCGTTCTATGCATCCTTTGATTTTTGTTAGCCTGGTGACACATTGCAATTGTGACCCTTAGGCAACTTTTTAAACAAAGTAGGATGCATGTTCTCTGTACATTGCAGGGATCACCTTATTTCCATCTTTATTAGGTACGTATTGAAGATGATGTAATAATCTCCTCATACTGTGGGGGGGGATTAAGTCCAGGATGATCAACATCTCATAATTTTCTGGACTGGATTATCACTATGTGTATTATGTTGAATGTGTTGATAATGGTATTAATTTGATATTCGTAAGCTTGTGGATGTTCTAAACACGTGCATGCTCGTTGTATGTTACTATCTTATGACCTGATGTGCTTGAGGGGTTATATAGGGTCTTGATATTGATCTCGCCTATGTCACTTGAGTCTGGTGGCCTTAGCTTGTTTGATTGGTGGTATTTCCAGCTGTCCAGCACTGTAACACATTGCGCTTGGGAACGGTGGCAACGGCAACCCATCCAGCCTGTAAAAATAAATCAAACCATTGACAGTAAGTAAGAAACAAAAAGTGTGGAGATCTGGAGTACTTGATAGTGACATAGTTACTGTCTATGATATTGATGATTACACAGTGTGACCATAGATAAGAATACTACAATCCTTTACTACAATCTTTTACTGACTGCTCTATTAGAGTATATCGATCTTTTGTGAATTTTTTTATGGAAGAAAAAGGGAAGGAAGTGTCCCCCATCCCCTAGATGGGCCACTGATTATAAGGTTTAGTTAGAATGATGATTACCATGACTGAACACTGACTGTTCTGGGCTCCCCTCTGGGGCCTGTTGTCTGGAGGCTGAATAGGAGATGTTGTACAAGTTATGCTGATGCCTATAGCTAGCATATCAAGCTAGCTAGCTTTACTCTGCAAAGCCTGTGACATATAGCTACATGTACAAGGGAAGCCCCATGAACTCTCATTACCTAAAAGATGGATTGATTGCTACTGTCATGTGAGTGGAGGCCCTATTAGCTCTTGTGTAGATGAGGGTAACTAGCTATACAATGGATTATAGAGGGCCTATGGCTATAGTGGGCTACTGTTAAAAGATCGTGATGGTGTATAGAAACATTCGTCTGATAGCCACTGAGAGCAGTGTAATCTGCTACACGTAGTGGCTTCGATTAGTGGAACAATTAACGCTTGGAGGCCACAAAAGGCAGGCCATTCAGCTTAACAGCTGAACTTTGGGAAATTGGATTTGGCGAAATCCAATTTCCCAAAACTACTAAGCATAAAACTTTAGCGTTTGGAGCGCGCAGCGCGCCAAGTGCTAAAGTTTTATGCTTTGTAAGTATAAATAATAGGATGCATATATGGTGGAAAGATACCTGCATAAAACTCTATCCTTTGATTCTTTCTATGTGGTAATAATTGAATGATGGAAAGGTACCCTCATCCTCTTATCTCTCCGCCATCCAAATACTATATCTATGCAAAGCATAAAACTTTAGCATTTGGCACGCTGCGCACGCCAAACGCTAAAAATGCTAAATTTTTACACTTTGTAGTTTTGGAATTTGGAATTAATGAATTCCAATTTCCAAAGTTTATATTTTTAAGTGCTTCCAGCTTTTAATGCGATGGTTACGGTGGTTGTTGTGGCTTATAGGCGATAATTGAAGCCATTGTATACAGACCTTACTGTAAGATTTTCTAGGTTTTCTGTGTGGGTATTGTTTAAAGGAAGCATGCTAAATGCATTATCTACATTACACAGCTACAAGATACAGGCTTTGAGCTGCAGCACTAGCTCCTGCTAAACGTCGAACTATCCTAATAGAACAGTCAGTACAATTATTCATAAAAATGAAGTCATTGTGATTAATGATTTGGCTATAGCTATACCCACAAAATAATATGTTTGGAAGCATGATCATGAAGGCTTGCAATTGCAAGATGTGAAGACAGAGACTAGTCATCTAATCAGCGTTACATTGCTTGCAGTAGCCCAACACTTGCAGCTTCCTGTCAGGATAACTATGCAATTTAAAAGCGAGGTGGTTTTCAGTGCACATGTAGGACTGTTCAATTTATTGGACCATGTCTTCTCACTGACCAAAGATATATACTGCTGCTCCTGTGTCAAGTTCCATCACTAGGTGATTGCCATTCAGTTAAACAGGCACATTGTAGCTTTCAGGAACTGTTGATGAGACTGAATGTACGTGGATTATGTCGGCAGTGGAATCTTCATCTGAAGGCTCAGTGTTCAGCTGTCGGAGGTCATCATTGTTAATGTGATCCACTCCATCCATTGCGTTTGCCAGACTTTGTTTCTGAGGACTCTTTCTTATGACTGTTGTGACTCTGCTGTGTCCTCCTCTTTCCAGCTTTGCTTCTGCCAGCTTTAGCAATGTGGTCTGTGCGAAAGCGCTTGCAATTGTTGCAAACCAACTAAACTACTCCTCGCCATTTGTTACATTTTAAGTTAACGAACAAAATGTATGAATAGATAGTTAACACAGAGCCATAACACGTACAAATTCTAAATATTATATTACAAGCACACATACAGAATATATTGTAAATCAGTTACACACACTTACATCAATAGAAGATTACATCATATGCAAGTACAACATTTAAATGTATACAATCACATTGACTATCCTAATGTGTGTGTTACTTTAATTTTAGTTGTCAGTGAAAATCTGGTTTTCCATCTTTTAAACCTAAACGTTAAGATCAGAATACACATAAAACTTGTTTTATGTTGCTTACCCACATACCAGTTGGTCAGATGTAAGGCATAACTACTTGTGGTGTCTCCTCTTCATTGACCTCTCCTTCTCTTATTGACCCCTGCCTCGCACTTGCCTTTTATTTGTCACTTGACATACTAGCAGAGAGTTGATGACGAATAGCGGGCATGTCATCCTACAAATGTTTCAGCAGAGTGACTTTGACTGTTCGTCTAGAGTATTTATGATAGCAAGTGTTTCACAAAATTAATAGTCACTGTATGTGTTACCTTCTTTTTATCCATACTGCTGTCCTGAGATCGACACCATCACCATGAAAATCTTGTTTGAACTTTCTTTGGGCATAAGGTTCTTGTACAAACTAAATGCAGTAAAGACATTACCACAAAGTGCATACTGACACACTGCTATAACATACCGATGGAAGTGGTTGTTGAAATAGTAAAATAGATTGGTGTAGCCAAATGCCAACTGTAATACCTAACACGAAACAGAATTTTTCATACTGTATGTGGCAAGATGTTATACATACATAATATAAAGAACTTCGTGTGGGAGGATCATGCTCATGCACATTACGGGATACTAAGTATTGCAAGATCTAGAGGCTCCCTGCTATCAGACACCCTGCTATCAGACATCCAGAATGTACCCAGGTATCTTGGGATACTAAGTATTATAGGATCTAGAAGCTTCCCACTATCAGACATCCTGGGATGTACTCAGGTATCTCGGCATACTTAGTATTGTAGGATCTAGTGGATCCATGCTATGAGACGTCCTGGGATATACTCAGGTATCTCGGGATACTAAGTATAATGACTTCAGACACACTGATATGAATATTTAAAGTATCCTTTTAGAACTTCATGAGGTGACAAAGTTGCACTAGTTCAAAAGCAGCTCTCAAGATGCATGCTCAACCTCCTCTGGTCCCAGGTCATTGACCATCCCTTCATATTCCCATGCTCACCTGAGCGGTGACCTTCAACTCCTTCACTTTAGTGTAATACTGGTTGATCAGAGGGTCAGCTTCTTCATCAGAACACTCATAGTTTAGACAAGGACTGACCAAGAACTCCTCGTGAAGATCAACACACACTTTACTAAACTTCTCCAGTTCCTAACAAGGACACAATAACATGTAAACACAACAACAACAACAACACCATATTAGGAAACAACTTTGAAGGCAAAACATTTGAGCAACAGTCAGTAAAATAAAAGTTCTATTTCTGAATGAGAAATGTCTAATAGAAATATAAACTAATTAGGAATGGTAACTATAACATTACCATAGAGACAGTGACGAGATGGTAGAATGTCTACCCAGCATGGGTAACAAAGGTTAAGGCACAATACACCAATGGCTAAGCACAACACCAAACAGTCAAGAAATCAAGCTCACAGCCTCATCCAAAAAGTTATCGATAATACAGTAAATACCAAAATCAACAACAACCAGTGGTAGAGTTTACATGATGACAACTAAGTTAATAATCGTATAATTGTAGTGGTGTACAACAAAAAATATGTTAGCTAAAGAAGTATCTCTCTCTGAGGAAGACTGTCACTTAACAATGACAATCAGCCAAGACTACGTACCTCCATGACAATTTCAGCTTGTTCCTGTACATGAGGACTAATTCTTTGTTTAGCCAGTGACACCTTGTTCTCCAAGTTGTTCCACCTAGTAATAAGATATGATATGATACACCTGAAACCTCAGCTATGTTGACCATCAGTTATATGTACATTAAAGTGAGTGTTCTATTAGAGTAGTTAATGTGACCTGCTGAGCGAAAACCTAACTCGATGGCTATTGCGATATTATTAAAACACACTACACAGGTAAACAACACATACTATAGCATATACAAAAATACTTTAGATGCATTTTAGACCATTTGGATAAACAGCAAAGCAATAATGGAGTTGTTGTAACTAATAAACCAGTGGATCCGTCTCTTTATGGTGAGAAAGATATTTTTTTGTTTCGCTTTCCTAACTGATAACCAAGATACCACTGTCCATCTATCAGTCAGTCAGTCAGTCAGTCAGTCAGTCAGTCAGTCAGTCAGTTCCACATATAGGTCACCTTTGCGGCAGATGATGGAAGAACTGGACTTGATCATGAGACAGAGGGTAGCCATATTTCTCCAGTATCACTTGTGTACGGTGGACAGCACCAAACTTGTAATCAACAACTTTCTGTTGGGAGCCAACCTGTAATGATGTTGTGGTGAACACACACCACATAAATTATATCAAGCAAATAAATCATGCAAAAACATTAACACAATAGACTAGTAGAGCCGTAGCACACCTTAGTGAACACCTTCATCAACTTCATAAAGGACTCCATGCTGTGGTGATCATAGGACAAGTGCTCCACTACTGGTTCTGTCTCCTCCAGGAACTTGCCCAGTGCATCCAGTGCTAACTTTGTCTAGTAGTGAAGTAGATCGTGTAAAATCATATATCAACACTAATAACACTTTACTGGACACTAAATGTAAATGTATACACCCACACTACACACACGCATGCACGCACACACGCATGTACACACCCACACACCCACCCACACAAACACACACACACACAACCTGTTTGGTCAAGAAGCTAGTATACGTGTGTATCCACTTGGTAATAAAAGCACACACAAGGTGCTTGGCAGGCTTCATATTCACACCAATCCACCCAACACTAACAAAGTCATCAACTTCAAATATCTGATCATGGATATCCTGCAAGTGTTACACATGATGTCATGGATGGTGATACTATAAGCAGAACATGTAGCACACCAACATGATGGATACCATGACTTCAAAGGTTATCAAATAATCATCCCATGGTATATATTAACAACACGTGATTGGAAGTCTTGTTTCATGCACCGGCACTCCTTGTTGTACAAGAAGAACATAATGTGCAGTAGCATATAGACCTTGTGCGAGCCAGGGTGTGGCACTCATTCCATCATTGAAATATCACATGATGGCTACCTAAGGTGAGTATGGGAAGGGAAAGACCTCATTGTTCGCTACAAATGTCTTGGCATACAACAAGCCCCTAGGAGGAAGAGAGAGGGATAATTTTGCCCTAACTGTAGGAGTGTGTAAGCAGAATTTGCATAGTATTGAGTCTACCAATGGAGTTTCCAATCTCTCCCTTGCTATCACAATAGTATCTATGATTAAGTGACTGTTCTATTAGAGTATTTGAACACAGCTTGGTCAATGGTAGTGCTTTTTGTCATCTAAAATTTTGACAATCAGTAGCCTAGTACACTCTTCTTCACGGTAGACAGATATATTGGTAACACATCACACACAAACCTTAAAAATGGAGATTTCCCCATCAAAGTCATCAATAGATGGCTTATTGTTCTCATCCTCTCCTTCACGACTCAACACCGATCGTTCCCTATAGGTACTCATGTGACCAATACTGCTTGTTGCCGAGTAAAGGAAACCATAATCAGTAGCGCCAACAGCAGACTTACTACTGCCAACTCTGTGTGATGCACTGGCTATCATCGAGTGAGATCGGCTGAGGAGAAGATGAATCAGTGATGTATGCACACAAATCAAGCTAACAATGAATGGTATGGAATCAGGAAATATTATTAAACCCTTCACAACACGGGAAGCCTCAAAAGAAAAAAGATTTGGTCTTTACAGGTCTTCTCTAAAACAAGAAAACATAATATATAAACTTGGCCAAAATTTTGCTGGAGCATAGCAAGGCTGCTTATCATATAACAGACAATATCACACTCTACCTAGTTGATGATCTTGATCGTGATCTTCGATTTGATATGGAGGATGGTCGGGGCTTGACAGACTCTGGTCGTGGCACCATCCGTGGCCGCGGCAATGTGTTACCTTGGAGAAAGTCATCAAACGTATGCTTCACATCTTGGTCCCACAAGAATGTGATTTCAGCAAACTTTTTCTTCAGTGACTACAACAAGAACACAATAGTTGTTATTACCATGGACTATTAGGAACTGTGCTGAGATGTCACCAGACAGAACCACTCTAGAGCTTTGCAAAACACTGTGACTATTTAACATGGCCAGTGTATGGTCTTTTCCACATACAGTGCAGTAAATTTATTTGCTGACAAAGATTACATGGGAAGTTCAACAGTACCTGACATTGCCTGGCGCTGGTCTCCAGGTGAGCACAGATCTTTTCAACGCTGGCAGTGATCTTTTTTGTCACTACGGATGACTGCATAGTAACAAGTTGTGGATGTCTAGTGGATAATATAAGCCATGTAGCAGGTTGACAACACTACACTACATACTAGAATAGCAACAATACAATGTGTAGACATATTCACCTGCAACTAAATACCATTCATTTCATGTACAACAATTTGATTAAAATCCTGTTAACAGGCCACATGCAATATGTTGTTATATCAATACAGCACAATACTACACACCCCAGTAGTTCCACTGTTAGCAGTGAACGGTTTCATAACTTTAGCCATCAACACGTAATCCTCCATCCACGTCCTAACAACTTCAGGAACACTTTCTAGTGCAGTCTGCTGATCCAGGGGAGGAGTGAAACTAATCGTCGACCCCACCAGCTCTAATCGAACATTCACTAGGCAGGGAATTGACTGACCCTAACCACAACAAATACAGTAAACTACATCACTGGCCAATGTCATTGAATAAGCAAAAAATTTATAATAAATCTATATATACACATGTAATTTCTGGTGGCCCCTGTATCAGTATTATTCACAGTACAAACTCAATACTGTCAGCTTTGGTAGTACAGGTGAGGTTAATGGTCATACAAGTCACCTTATGGGATGTACAGTATACACCATTCTGATACAGCTACTGGGGACCACTTGTTTATGGCTCCAATTTGTACCTGTTCATATTTGGCCACTCGGTCACTGAGGATCTTGAGAGCACTGAGAATGGTGTAGCATAGTCCATTGAGGATCATGTGATCCACGTGATGAAGGAAGGAGTGCCACGATGGACTATCATGGCTGATCTCAACCACCTGACCAGAAGGAGGAACATGTATACAACTGAACCACTCTATAGTGTTACTACATCACACAATACTCACCTCAAATATCTCACCTACAAGGTCTCTGATACGTTCACCTCATGGTACCAATATGGCTTCCACACAATCACACAATTCCCTGAGGGATAACAATACAACAAACATGTAACATGAGGGAGACTGGGTATAAACACGCACACAACTAATGGACTAATGATATTGCTCTAAAGGTCATAACCTAGTGCTGCTTTCAAGCAAATTCTTCACCACGGCCACAATCCTCAACTATACTACATAATATTGTAACAATAAACTAAAGTTGGTGAAATTGGCAATTCCTTACCAGATCACTAATTTTGCCCCTAGCACTCATCACACTGCAGTCTAAACCAGTAGCATACCATACCATTGAAAACAAAACCAACTGGGATTTAATGAAGAAAATTTAGCAGCACAAAAGACAACTGCAAATCAATGACCACTTAATTTGTCTACTTTAATTACTGGGTGACTGTCAGCTCCCAGGTGAGGTCGGATGACCTTTACATGCCAAATATATAAATTTGGTAATATGCAAACACTAGTGATCCCCATTGTTTCTTAGTATGTATTGCAAATCACATGGACCAATAATAAAACAGGTTATATACTAGTAACAGTATGTCTAATTAGCCCTCTGAACACTACAGGTAACAAGACCATGTTACCCCTTAATACACCACATCAACTATCATTACTTGTGTTTCTGATCCAGATGTTCCAGGGGAACCCCCTGTCCAGACTCATCATTAAATACACTCATGCCCCCGAGGTGTGTCCATGTGTCAATGATGCCATCAACCTTAGCCATCCTCTCCAACACAGCGTTCATGATATGGTGCAGGTCACCACTGATCAGTGCTGTTGTGTCAGCTACAAAGTCTTGTAACCTCGGACTACTCCAAGTGACCTCATCCAGACCATGAGATATCAACTGCAAGTAGTGTTATACACATGAGATCAACTGATTATTTCTCTGTTTTCTTTTTTCAGATGTATTATTGTATTGGTAGAGATCAACACTACTATATAGATGTGCGCCAACATCAATATTCCGACACCCGGTATAAATAATTTGCTATTAAGCTGATAAGCAAAGCTGATCTAATATAGTAGTGACACTGCTGGGATACTAAAGACCATAATTATACAGTACTGCCCGAGCACAACTTCACACTCGCTCGTGCACTTGCGATTACGAGTCTGTGTATAACTTGCTAATAAAGGGGAGTGACACCTGTTTCACATGCAAGAATTTGCAGCTTGATTGCTCTTGCAAATACTCGCATGTGAACAGGTGCCACGCCCCTTTATTAGCTTGTTATTCATGGACTCGTGATCATAAGTGTACGAGCAATTGCAACGTTGTGCTTGAGCGGTACTGTACGTTTGTGCACGTCTGTATCTGCGGCTTTTTTAATTCATCTTGCCAATTCAATACCAACATGCAAAAACAAGGATGATGACCGATCAGTGTACCTCTAGCCTATATGGACCTCAAAACTAAACTGTCTCAATATGGAGGTCAAATGTACAGCATTCTTAGGGTCTGTTAAGAAAGGATCAACTTTACTGGTTGAAGTGCATCACTATGACATGTCATACCTGTACCATGTATGGTATCTCAGTCATAGCATGCACTATATACGTTTAGTAACTGTATAGGGCTTGTTGAATCTCAGTGATCTTTTTATGCATTATGGTAAGCAAATATTTTTAACAACTGCACACTTGTCAATTCAATGATATATTCTCATATTCAAATGACCATCTTAATTAAGTAAACATTTGATGCTAAAGCAATTTAAAAGGTAAACAACTGAAGTAGGGTGTCACAGTGATGCAACAGACCTAAGGTAGAGTTGTGCATGCAATCATGGCATTGTTATGCAAACTTTGAAGTGGTCAATAGTTTTGAGTTGGAGACACAGCTAGCCACCAGAAAGTTGCTGTGCATGCAGCTGAAAATCACCAAAGTAACAACTACATACAGTACTTTAAAATGATCACTAGAGAATGGCTACTGTCTGACAGTACGTTTTCATCCACTACAAGTATATAGTGCTACACTGTAAAATTTAGCAATTGAGCAGCTCGCATGAAACAAGCAGCAAGATCGAGATACTCTAATAGTGCCGAAGATCAATAATATAGCTATACCTATGTCCAAAAAAAAGTTAACAATTTAGTGAATTAAAAATTGTTAATTCAGAGGGATCAAACGATAAAAAGCAATGAAACAAGTGATTTAAATGATGGCAACTATTACAACATAACTTTGTGGGAAAATCCTTACATTGGCATCTCACCATTAAGGATTTTCCCACAAAGTTATGTTGTAATAGTTGCCATCATTTAAATCACTTGTTTCATTGCTTTTTATCATTTGATCCCTCTACTTCCACTTCTAAATTAACTCACTTACTACTTAAAGATCCAATATCAGGTGTCCAAAAATGCTCAGATGCTCATATGTCCAGAATTACATTTGTATTTTATGTAATGAAACCATGTGCTACATGTAGTTTTATCATAAACACAGGTAGTTGTAAAAGACTACCTTGGACCCTTTCACCTGCTAGATATTGTTGTCATTGTGGGTTGTCTTATTTGACAAATATGCATAGTAATAGATGAAAGGTCTAACTATGGTTTTAACAAGCCTGCGTGGGTGAGGCATAACTGCTCTATTATGGTGAATGTTCTATTAGGTTATATTGATTTTGCGTGACAAGTTTCTGAAAACCTCTGAGACCAATCTGGAATTTCATACCACTGCATGCAGTTTTCACTCAGCATTGTATTAGGTAAACTAGATAGTATAAAGGTCATTGAAAGTTGTTAAAATTTTGAATCCAAATATCATCGTCAGTAAAACACAACAAGTCCTGTATACAATGAGAGATAGTTATGATGTTGCATGTAACTTCTCACATGCACTACACTACACCCACACACACACACACACTACACTACACACACTACACAAACACACACACTACACACACACACTACACTACACACACACTACACTACACACACACACACACTACACACACACAAACACTACACTACACACACACTACACTACACACACACACACACTACACACACTACACACACACAAACACACACACACACACACTACACAAACACACACTACACACACACTACACTACACACACACACACACTACACACACTACACACACACACACACACAAACACACACACTACACAAACACACACTACACACACAAACACTACACTACACACACACTACACTACACACACACACTACACACACTACACACACACACACACACAAACACACACACACACACACTACACAAACACACACTACACACACACAAACACACACACTACACTACACACACACTACACACACACAAACACACACACTACACACACACTACACATACACACACTACACTACACACACTACACACACACTACACACACACACACAAACACACACTACACACACACACTACACTACACACACAAACACACCACACACAGACACACACACTACACACACACACACACACTATACTACACACACACACACTACACACACACACACTACACTACACACACACTACACTACACACACACTACACACTACACACACTACACTACACTACACACACACTACACACTACACACACTACACTACACACACACTACACACACACACAAACTACACTACACACACACACTACACACACACTACACACATGTGATGTATTAACAGCCTTTGGAATTCAGAAGAGCCGTACAACTGCTTACCACCCTCAGGGTAATGGTATGGTGTAACGATTCAACCGCTCCCTCTTGCAGTTGCTTCGTTGTTACACTGATACAGAAGATGATTGGGAGGAGTTTTTGCCACTTGTGCTGTATGCCTACCGCACAGTTGTACATTCCTCAACAAATACTTCACCCTTTCACCTGATGTTTGGGAGATCGCCAGCTGTTAGTCCCTTTCAGTGTGCTACCAAATTCGACACCACCTCCTATGCAAGTCACTTACAAGTTAAACTGAAAGCAATGCAAGATTTCGTACATTCTAACTTGACCAGGTCCGCTGAACAACAAAAGAGAGAGTATGATGTCCACCAGACAGGTTACGTTTCTAAGGTTTGGGGACAAGCTCTCAAAGGAGGGAGCATGTGTAATAAACTGACTTTTATTATAAGCATTATAATGATTAACTTGTATAACTATTGTACCACGTGATACTTAGTACATTTCTGTGGTTGTAACATGTTTTGGACACGTGTGTATGGTTCTAATTAATGGCCAACGACTGTTAGTGACATTGTGTTTATTGTAGTTATAAAACGTATTACAGTACCTTTGTGAGGCGCAGGAAGCCTCCCTTCTAAAAATACTTTTGTTAGCTCTACAGTACAACTAGGGCTCTCAGTTTCGATTAATTTGATAATCGATTAGTCATCGATTATCAAAAAGATTATTCGATTAATATACAAATATAGAACTCAATGTTTAACTGCATATTCTGGTCATCGATAAAGCTTCAGAGAGCAGTTCATACCTTTTAACATCTTCACATAGGTTTTGGAACAATAGTAAAGACAGAAGCATGGGGCAAACAATTATTGATTGCACTGTAGAGTGTTTCTGGTGGTATTAGTGACAAATTTCTTTGCTGCTTTTTAGCTGAAGAAGTAAACTCGCTGCAAGTCTGTTTTCTTTTAGAACTGTGTTTAGGCTTTACAAAATTAATATTTCTGTCTTCAGCAGGATTTATCTGTAGAAAGATAAAAATTTATAAACACTATTACCAAATTCGTAAATACAGCAATATGATAACTCACATTTTCTTTATACCAGTTGTTCCAATTACAGAGGTGCACGATGGCTTAGTAAGACCCAATCGAACAGCAGTTTTAACCTTGAAAAGTATTGCCACTATGTGACTGCACACTTCACCCAGGCTACATATTAAACCAAGAATGAGATTATATCTGTACTACCATGTATAACTTACCCGGCTTTGCAAGTACAATGTGCTGTTATAACTTCAGCATCAGCCTTCTGCAATATGATCCAGGCCTTATGGGCTTGATCTGGAGTCTTTTGACTGGGGTTCACTAAAGCTTTTAGGATGACATGATTCCCATGCCCATAGCAGTAGACAGTGCGGACATGACCGTTGCAAAAATAGTTGTACGCGTCCAGAGACTTGTGGGCTTTCAACTTTTCCTTGGTATAGGGCCCTATGAGTATAAATCACCATACACCAGATCTGGCCACTGTGTCACACGTGTCATATCATCCATCCACGATTCCTCGCCAATAGAGTATGGATCAGGTAGTACTTCATCACGTATTGTGAGCTTTTCAACATAGCGTCTTTGTACTAAATAATCTAACGATTTAAAATACTCAGAAGTCATAATTTCAACATTCGCTTTTGCCCTCAAAAAATGGCCGATGAGTTTTTCACGTGATTTTTTAATGATGTAATAAGTGCCACGCCATAGCCATCTTTTTGTAAGCATCGTAAAACGCCGAAAATCATAGGTTACGTGATGATTTTACTGCCAGTGAAATATTACAAGATTGCAAGGCTTCCATACCGACGCACTGCCCCTTTAACTCTTGATCTGAATAATTAAATATTTGGAAGCAGAGATGTGTTGGGCTCTTGCAATGAGATTCAAGGCAGTAATAGCTGGAAGACCCAACAAATTGATCTTCAAATCTTTCACGACAAATACATGGAAATTGCAGTAGATTTTCTGGTATTGAAAAAAAAAACAAAAAAAAACAGTAACTCTGAGGGGTGATTTAGTAGGGCCATAAAGAGCTTTGGTAGTTTTTTTTTTGTTTTTTTTTTTCAACTGTACATCCGACAATGTGGAAAAGTAGCTTCCGAGATAAACGTAACTTTTGCTCCGGTGTCCAGTTTAAATTCAATTTCTTGCTTATTCAAGCTGACTGTAGCAAACAATTGGGACTCCCCACACAATTCCACATTTCCTAAAAAGGTATCCTCATCAGAGTCATATTGTTCATTTGTAACAGTTACATGTGAGACAACTGTGGTAAAGCAACATGAAGTGTAGTAACCAGTCTTGTTGCACTTCTTACAAATGGTGGCTCTTACAGGCATTGTTGTCTTGGACTTTTACCACACCTGGAGCATTTTTGTGCTGATTGTAATTGTTCACCTCTTGTGTGGTAACTGGGTTGTGGTTTGGGAGTTCTTAAATTTTTTTTTGTGGTTAAGGCATCATTTTTTTCTTCACTGAGGCTATTCTGCGGGTCAATACCCCTTACCACTGGTTGCTGCTTAAGCAATGCTTCGCTGTGGCGAGCCATAGAGAGGGCCTTTTCCAGTGTCAACTCTGGATCCAACAGCATTTTCTCTGAGAGAGAAGCATCAAGCAAACCTATTACCAGTCTGTCTGTAACTGTTTCATCACGTAATTGCTCCAGCAGACAATGTCATGGACTGCTACACTGACTTTTCACTGCAAATGATTCATGACACTACCACTGTGATACCTGAGTCTGCCCTATCACCCATAACAGACTATGTGTAAGTTGTGTGTGTGCTACCTCCATCTGTGATCCTCCCTGTATATGGCATATGCGTGTGTATCATGAACCACGATAGTGGGTTCATAATAGGGATCGCCCATGTTTTTTGCAATAACTCTAATAGAACATACACCTAAAACCCACATTGAAAAGCATCCTTCAGGATAAAACCAACCTCTAGTGATTCCTTACAACGAATATAGTCCCCTAGTTATTACCAAGTAAAAAGGAAGCAGTATGGGAATATCAGCCAGAACTGAAATTTACCATTTTGTTCATATTCATATTCGTAATATTATTATTCTGCTTTCACAGGTATAACTCATTTTAGAAGCAGAGTAGAGTCTTGAAATAAAAAGTAGCTAGGCTTGTTAAGTGGATCAGTGGCCATGTCTATGAGTTGTTTTCGACTTCGTTTTTGAGCGGTAACGGTCCTAACCGGGCCATGTTCCATTTTGTACAGACACCATTCTCTGCGGCTAAACAATCAGTATTGTGGGCAGGCACTACGCAATGATTTTCTGCCATGAAGTAAGAAGTGTTAGGCTTGTTAATTGTATTACTGTGGTTGTATGTGAACTATTCCAGGCTCTTCTTGCACTGGCAGATGCCATTCCGTATGAGAAGCCATATATGTATTGTTTAAGTGACACTCCTCTGATTCTCAGTACCACACTAGACCACCACAAGTGGTTCAGTGAGTGTTGTACAGGACAATGAGGTATAGTAATAATGTGGTCTACCTTGGATGTGGGTGGATGTGTTGTATATAAAACATGCATCTGCTAGGACCATACATTTGTCACATAACACATACTTGTGTAGCAATGCTAGTGTGTAGCTGTTTGTTACTTGTTTGTTTGCTTGTAGGACTGATGTGGACATATTTGGGTTGTACAAACAGCAGAGTGAGATGAGAGATGGTTTGTACCTATCACTGTGATAGTGTAGCTTGATAATGCTTCTCCATTGTAGGAACTAAAAAGACGTCAACAAAGTCACTTCATAAAAGGAGCAAGTGAGCATTAGATGTGACTTCGTGTGATGTTCACACACACACACACACTACACTACACACTACACACTACACACTACACACTACACACTACACACTACACACACACACACACATACATACAACTTACATGATACATCCTAACATAGCTCCATGACACCTTGGGTTGTTCTGGTTAGGAAATTTTTACAGAGGTGTTCTCAGTTAGGTGGTCCAAATGTGTGTAAAAATATTTAATAATTGAAAGTTTCAAACAATGAATAGGTAACAGTGAATTGCTTTACTATGCATGCTACTAAAGCATTATTGGGATGTTCCATTTAATTTTGTGGTGTACTGTGTGTACTTAATCATGTCATGTAGGGACAGGCCACAGATCAGTGAGACATTGTTCTGGCAGCGACCAATGGTGGAGACGTTGAGCCACAAGATGCGCAACCAACTAAGAAGATCAAAGGAACTAAACTGATACACCATAACTAGACCACATAACCGTAAGATTTGATTTGCAGGACATCAGATTGGAAAGATTAGATGGCCAACGGTTGAAAATATATTTGACCCAATTTGCTAAAAGGTACCTTTTACACACACAAATGTTGACCCATTTTAGAAGTTTAAAACAGAATTCTGATGTTATCTGAAATTTTTCATTAGAGAAGTCATATCAATTGACAAAATTTTGATGTATAAAGAAACCTTATCAGTGCAACGAGTAAGTTTTTACAATATTTAATGCTATAGTGTGTAAATATGTGTAAATGGTACTTTTTCGCAAATCGGGTCACAATTATCACGGAAAGTTAAGTTATGTTGATATTAGCATGCAACTAACTACACAACTGTGATAGAACTTTACATAATATTACAGCTGTATAATTATATTACCGCATTAATTGACATATTATTACATATCATTATTAGTTGTTACAACTATAATTGACTAGTAATATACATTATAAATGATTTTACCGTGGTAACCAATTATGCAACAACAAGTATTATATTATTCCGATAGCGATATACGTGTATTCAATATACAGAAGGGGCTCACACAATCTGGCATCCCAGTGTTATCTGTAAAATGGGGTAGCCACAATAAAATACATTACCCATTATTTTTACTAGCAAGGAAATCGTTTCATCTACATCCCTATTGCCATGCCAACACTTCACTTGTCCTTGATCCTTAATAGCCAAGATATCATGTCCCCTACATCACTTGCATGATCCTTATGTTTACTAGCTAGGATATAATTTCACCTACGCCCCTATCACTATGTAAACACTACGCTTGTCCTTGATACTTACTAGCTATCACCATGTCAACACCACGCTTGTCCTTGATCCTTGCTAGCTAGGGTATCATGTCACCTACACCCCTATAAAAATGTCAACACGCTTGTCCTTGATCCTTATATTACTAGCCAGGATGTCATGTCATATACACCCCCTTACACCATGTCAGCACTACATTTGTCTTTGACCCTTACTAACTAAGATGTCATGCCACTTACACCATTATCACCATGTACCATGCAAAACTTGTCTTTGATCTTTACTAGTTAGGGTGTCATGATATCTAAATAACATTGCACACACACACACACACACATCTTAGATGCACTACATACGCATGCATGCATGGATAAATACCACTTGTACATAGTGCTACCACATTGGCTTCTAAATTAAATTACCAGAAACAAAAAAAAACACTTTTATTTCCATTCTGCAATACATGTGGTACATATATGTATAACTTCTATTGTTCATTAATGGCCTGTGTCAGGAACCGGTAGTGGTGGCCTGTGTCAGGGACCCTCACTATAACGAAGTCAATGTCATCGTCAGCATCATCTTGAATCATATTGAGATCCCTCTGTGTCACGGCATATAATTTCCTTCTGGATGCCTTCCAGAAAGCTAACCCTGAAAATGATAAAGTTATACATACGGTAAACCACAAGTCCTGTATTGTTACTGTGTACAGTATATGCACATTGCTTTTACATACAGCTAGCTACCTTGAGTGGCAGATGAATTTTCAATTTTTAGGCCATTATTTGTCACAATAAAGTGATCCGATCCCCACTTTTGTTGTATCGCAGCCAATATAAACTCAATGTGAGCCGTAGATTCTGTGATATTCACAAATATCTGGGCTTTATCATGAAACCTTATTGTCCTGCCGTTCTTTGTTAGCTTGGCTTGCACCAGCTTCACATTGAAAGATGGTGGAGGACGCCTTGCCACCACCGATCTGAACATAGAGTTAGATGACCCCTGGTAGGGTGTGGACGATGCAAGTACATGTACAGGTGGATTGGTCCCGGGTATACTGCTGCTGCTGCTGTTTAAAGACTGGACATGGGAAGATGGGGTCCCAGTTGGGGTCCTGGTACGGCCCTCTGTCAAGTTCCTGCCTTCCACCAGTACAGTTGAAAAGGGCAGCACACCTTCTTGAGACAGGTTAAAGGTCCCATTCTCACTTGGAAAATACATTGATTTGTCAATACTATCCTTCAAGAAGACGACTGAAGGGTCAACCTGTATGTGAAAGGAAAAAAATGCAATCTATGAAGTACTTAGCTATAGCTAGTTTAAAACAAAAAAAATATATAAAAAATAAAAAACACCATTATACACTGTACGTATAGCTATGATATAGCTAGCCATAGCAATCCTACAAGGTAGATCCACGTCCCTCTGTTAGCTAGCTATAGCTAACCTGAAACAAGCGACGGAGATTTTCAGTAGTCACTAGATGCATGAACACATCAGCTTGCTGTTCTCCCCTCTGCAGGGTAATTCGATCAGATTCAGTAGCCCTATCAGCCATATGGTTAAGCAAATGCAGTTTATCTGATGCCTGTCACAGCACGTAGGCTATTTATACCTTGTGTGCAGTAGCTAATAGACCTCTACTAGACCTCAAACCATACTTTCAAATACTATACACATTATGCTCCTTCTTTGTTCAACCTGTAACATTCTTTGTTAGATACTGGATTTGACACTTAAGTATACTTAGCTATATATTCCGGCACAGTATAGAAACTTGTGGTTAGTGGGTACTAGAAGAAAGAACTAAACTGGCAAGCAGCCATATAGTTCTTAATTACCTAGCTAAACCTCTATGTCAGAGTAGCTAGCTAACTACGTGTCAAATCCAGTATCTAATAAAGAATGCTACAGGTCGAACAAAGAAGGAGCATAATGTGTATTGTATTTGAAAGTATGGTTTGAGGTCTAGTAGAGGTAGCTAGTAGCTACTGCACACAAGGTATAAATAGCCTACGTGCTGTGACAGGCATCAGATAAACTGCATTTGCGTAACCATATGGCTGATAGGGCTACTCAATCCGATCGAATTACCCTGCAGAAGGGAGAACAGCAAGCTGATGTGTTCATGCATCAAGTGACTACTGAAAATCTCCGTCGCTTGTTTCAGGTTAGCTATAGCTAGCTAACAGAGGGACGTGGATCTACCTTGCAGGATTGCTATGGCTAGCTATATCATAGCTATACGTACAGTACAGTGTATAATGGTGTTTTTTTATTTTTTATATATTTTTTCATATCCAACAATTAAGCGACTTTTAATAAAATTTTTTTATTGGCAAGATACACGCGTCTACACTGGAAGCAGGTTTTCAAGGCTCTGTTATGGAGCGTCAGATAACTTTTAACCCTTTTCCAGGTTCTAGCAGGAATGGCCAGCATGACATCTACTTTCACGTAAAATGTAACAGCTTAATACGGCCTTCTTCATGGTACAAAGTAGGGGATTTAACATTACACATAGAACCATTGGCAATGAAAATATTTGCTCACCCCAACAATCCAGGCGCGAACATTTTAACGATTCCAGGTTATACCAGGCTAGATCTATCCTTTCTTGAATACTTCGGCTAGCTGTACCGTTCGTGACGAACGTTTTACACGGTACAAATAATTTTATAAAAATCACCATCTCAATCCAATAGTCGCATACCCTGGCTGAGCACTGATTATTAATGACGCGCGCGCTATATTGCGTGGGAGAGTTGCAATGGAGAAGTATTCCGTTCTTGAATGTTTAATTCATCAACTTTTCAATGGTCAATAGTCCTTGTACATCATGCTAATAACTTTTTTTGATCACGTGATACATCTTTGTATTTGTACATGTAATCAAATAAATATTTTGAAAAATGGTCATTATAAAAATTTCAAGTTATTTGTTTGCAGTTCTCCAACATATAAACCTGTGGAAAAAACAGTCACATTTAAATTGGTGAATTTAAAAAAAAATCTTTATCACGCACACACTACACACACACACTACACACACACACACACACACACACACACACACACACACACACACACACACACACACACACACACACACACAAACACACACACACACGCACACTTCACTACATATTCACATAAAAAAAGAACACTACAAGGTATGGTAATGGTTGTTTACATTGGTTAATTTTGTGGTGTGCCACATATAGCAACAAGGGAAATGTGTATCTGTGATCAAGAATTTAATTTAGTTTGTAATATCATAATTAGATGGTCACACTATCTTTGTCAACTAGAGATGAACTGGCTTTTGGTAAAAAGGGAGGGGTAGCCAATGCCTCGGGACTCTTGTATGTTATGTGAGAAATCCAATCAGAAATACACAAATATATTAGAAACCAAATCCTAAATCCAAAATCATGTAAAAATAATGGAGAAAGTGAGTTTAACAAAGTAGACAATGATCGATCATGAATAACTAGAACAAGATGTAGATCAACAACTGTACAGATAGTTACTAGTTAGCAATATCTCTAAATGCTTTTAAAAATACATAAAGATTGGGAGTCTCGTACACGCCAGTTGGGTGCTTTGTGTGGGCGTTGGCAACCCCTCTGGTACACCATTTCTGTGTTTTGCATGGGCGTTGGCTACCCCTCGGGAAAAATAAAATAATGAAAGACTATACAGAAGCTGATCTGTACAGAAGATGAGCCTTACACAGCTACGTGGGCTTCTTTTTACAAAGCATACACTCACCTTATTTGCACATAGCCCAATCATCATCATGGACGCTTCCACCTCCCACCGTGCACTAAAGTAATAGAAACAAACATCATTAAATAATATAAGCATTAATAGTATTATAGCATAACACAGCAGCACAATATTACAGCATGATAAACAAACCAAAGTATTTATACAGAAAACTATGTCATAGACATTTAATCGTCTTTGAGCAAGGCCATTTTAACGAAGGCGCAAATTGGGCGTGGGCGGGCAATTCATTACATTCTTTTCGCCGTTTATAACTATCACTGGCAAACTAATGCATATACAATATCAAAGAACGTATATATTTAAACAGTTGTATGATACTTATAGACTGTTTTTTCACTGTCAACCACTTCTTGCGCGTGGGCGCCCCACCACTCCTCCCCTCCGCACCCTCCCACCCACCCACCCCCTATATGATATATGTGCTATACAGCTGAGCATATAAAAGTTGCTAAAATTAACAGGTTTTTGTAGAATCAGTTTTATTTTTAAAATTCTAATTGAACAAACAGTACATTTTCATACTGTAGCTGAATGACATTAAAATACATTGAATTGTCTGATATGTTTGTTTTAAACTAGCTATAGCTAAGTACTTCATAGATTGCATTATTTCCTTTCACATACAGGTTGACCCTTCAGTCGTCTTCTTGAAGGACAGTATTGACGAATCGATGTATTTTCCAAGTGAGAATGGGACCTTTAACCTGTCTCAAGAAGGTGTGATGCCCTTTTCAACTCTACTGGTGGAAGGCAGGAACTTGACAGAGGGCCGTACCAGGACCCCAACTGGGACCCCATCTTCCCATGTCCAGTCTTTAAACAGCAGCAGCAGCAGTATACCCGGGACCAATCCACCTGTACATGTACTTGCATCGTCCACTCCCTACCAGGGGTCATCTAACTCTATGTTCAGATCGGTGGTAATAGAATACGAAGTTATCACACATCAAAGTTTGAAAAAGTAGGTAATTTTTATGTGCCCACATGCCCTATTTTCGCAGGCCCAGTCACATTTATGAATAGCACTGAAGGGAAGGTTGCATTTATTTATATTTCATTTATTTCAGTATTAAGGCTGTACAGCACTTTGTGCTATCTTATATTGCTACCAATAACGTTTAGCTAGCCCATATAAAGGTAGGCAAGAAATTGACACATTAGTTACTTGTATGAATTCAGTTGTTACCACAATTAAAACCCTTAAACCCGCAGAAAACTTTTCGGAAATGCGTGTTTACACAATATGGGCATACATGGCGACACTAGGTGGGGTAACTTAATTCTTACAGCCTACAAATACACATAGATTAAAAGTGTGTTTACTGGGCTACTTAGAGAAGGTTAAATGAACACTGTAACTACAGTGGCTTACTTGATATGAAGCGGTGAACGACGAGTCACATCTCCGTGTTCCAAAATTTTTGCCACGTGTTTAATTTCGATTGTGGGTTTACTCACGTGAGTCATATATGGCCTGATGCAGAATTTCACGAAGAGTTGCTGTTGCAAAGCGATAGGATCAGCTACCATCGAGTTATCGACCATTTTATAAAGGTATGTAAAGGTTTTGCGTGTTTTCTTACAGAAAGCTTATTTTCACGGCTGGTTTTGACTTCACCATTTAGCGTTAGCGGGTAAAACTCTAGGTATCATTTTGACCCTTGCTACATCACGAGTAGAATGACATAAATTGCATAACCATAGAATGGACGCTCCGAAAGTTACAGTGCTTTGTGCAAAGCATGCGTATTTTTTAAGTGTAAATCCAGTTTTCTGGATTATGAGGGTTTAAGGGTTAAGTAGGTATCTAACCACTTATCTAGTATATATAAGTTATCTACACCATGCAAGATCTACAGTTCATAATAGTAATAAGCTTACAATAATGTCTGGAAAATGCTTGCTAGATGAAATGGAAGCATTTATAAGGGAGAAAATAAAAAAGGAGAGATGGACCCACAAAAGACTTAGTCTTTACTTACAGCACAGGTTTCCTGGCAAGAGAGGACTGAGTGTTTCCTCTTTGGATCGGTTTGCAGCAGTGTTCTTTTTCATTTATTACTGTGTTAGCTAGTCAATATACGGTATGGCATGACTAAATCAGTAGCTAGCTAAGCATGCTAGCTATATGGCTCCACTGCCCGCTATATGGCATGCCAGCAACTAGTGCTGGTGTTCTGATTGGCTAATAAAGCTTATAGTTACAATCACAGTCGATTTGAGAGAAAACCATCATTACATGAGAAAAATAAAAAGTATGTGTGACCTCGGACTGCATGCGACCACAAAGTAGGCTGCTTTAGCTAAAGTCAGTATTCGAGTCGGGAAGCTTGCACCAGCTTGCAGCAGTGCAAAGTGATAATGTAACACCATAAAACCACTGTTTATCTCTAAGAGAGGGATCTAAAGAGTGAAAACGAGCCCCCTTCACTCCATTTTCTTTGAAGATAGAGATACTCTAATTGAACAGTCAGTTATACTCTATTCAGGGGCGGCGGATCCAAGGGGAGGGGGAGGCTAAGGGGTTATGCCCCCACCTTTGCTTTATCAACTTGTAGTTGCCCCTTATAGCCCTAGATTCTGTATATACATCGTTTTTGACACAAAGCATGTGATGCTTTCAATATTAGAGGTCATAAGTTATAGCACATATAGTTATGATATTGCTCTATTTAAAAAAAAAATAATGCTGAAACCACTCTCAAATTCACTTTAGAGAGCCTAATTTCCAAAATTGTCATGACCATATGACTATGCATTGATGAACATGATCTCTTAATATCTGCATAATAACCATTCAGCATCACAAAAATTATTTCTCAGTCACCTGTGCATGTGTTGTTATGTCTGTAGCCGGTTCCGCCCCCCCCCATTTGGAAAAATCCTATATCCGCCCCTGATATTTATTTATTATTATTGTACATGGAAGCACCC
The DNA here is from genome assembly GCF_963678975.1 of Dysidea avara. Classification (NCBI taxonomy): domain Eukaryota; kingdom Metazoa; phylum Porifera; class Demospongiae; order Dictyoceratida; family Dysideidae; genus Dysidea; species Dysidea avara. The sequence goes on from NC_089276.1 coordinate 8,662,014, forward strand.
AGTGCTGGGTAGCTACAAACATTTGCATAGTTACAAAGATTATACATGTAACAAAACAGTCATGCACATCACATTATCATTATCAACACATATGAAATGGATATTAGCTATTGAAATAATTAATACAGAATATGTAACTCAGGATGCTAGACCAGATACTGTAGGTGGTACAAAGCTAGCTAAGTGTGAACTTATGCATGCTAGTCTGCAGTACATTGAGCATGGAATATAAATGAACTTATAGCTACCATGATCATGCAAATACTTGGGTGCATAGTGATACATCTGGCACATACTCAATCAATTGAAGTAAGAACTCAAACTAAGTTGAGTTTTGTACAACAAGGTTTATCAGCAGCCAGCTTTTTTTTGTTGCAGACCCTTCCTTCCCATGTGACAAAAATCCTGGAGTTACAAAGCCTTCAGATGAAATAATATATTATTAACAATAAGTTAGGCATTATTTTTACATAGTTTGAATTAAATCAAGTGGTCAAAGTGAAATTACACACTCAAACTTGTTGATCCTGGTGGCGAGTACTGTTCAATAGTGACTAGACAGGTATGATTTTTGCTGGTCACATGGAATGCATTTCTATCTCTGTTAGCTAAGGCTCACCGAACGTTATGACCATGAAGAACATCTAGCTATGTATACAAATATACTTGTTAAATGTGGTTGCACGTATAGCTATCATTGATATGTGTACCACATGCCTTTTAAGCCAAAGTAGGATGCATATGGCAAGGTTTGCAAGTGAGTACATGATGGCGAGAGTAATGTAGATTCTATAAAGACAATCTATTATAAGACTAAAAAAGAGTCAGATTGAAAAATGTAGGTAGCCATATTGTGACCGACAACAGCTTTAAATTCTTCCGACCATGAATCTCATTGCCACTTCACTTAATGATTGGATTAATGTATAGATCATAAGATGACATAATGCATTAGATTATATATACGCATACAGTCAGCTAGTTATTTCATTCTGTAGATTTTGTCGTGAAAGAGACATACACAAGACAAGCAGGCTCACAAAAGCTGAATTAGATAGGATTGTAACCGCTGCTGTCAGTGAGGTGAGTTAGCTCTTTCCATTGTGTCAATTTATCTTTTGACATTAATACATATAAATGTGTTATACATTTAAATATATCATAGTGTGCAAACCCAGCAATATGTAGTACTGGAATTAGTTGAATTTAATTTTTAAAATATCATGAGCCTTTACACATGGCAAGGTTGCTCAACAGGTAGTTAGCTAGTATATACAGTAATATACAATTGGATTGGATAAGTGATAAAGTGATATTATCTATCTTAACATGAAATGAATACAACAAATAATATTACATTATTTAGTTTATTTCATTGTTAGTATTATCAGATTTGTCTAACATTTGAAAACCAGGTGGGTCCAGTGTATGGACGTCGAACATTGACTAGGGTATTGGCATCCGAAGGACTCAAAACTGGAGAGAAGAGAGTAGGGGAGTTTCTGAGGCTTGTTTCGCCTCTGTACTCTCAAGCCAGGCTTCAGTGCTTAATATTAGTGTCGGTGTTGGCAAATTATTTGCTAAAAATATTGATATCGGAAGTGTCGGTAAAGGTGGTATTGGTACATCTCTAATTTTAATAAACAAGAAAGTTAGTAAAAGTCTCGTATGGTTTCTTAAACTGAACAAACAATTTTGTTCTCAAACTAGGACTGCCACAAACCATATTAGGAATGCAAACAATGTCCTTCAATCATGTGCAAGGGACTGACCTATACATGTTTGTGGTTAGTTGCCATTTAAGAAGGCATATCATACTTATGCTAATCTACAGTGATAAACAAACTAGGTACATTAATCTTTGGAATTGAGTTACATGAAGGCCAGCATGCATTGCAGTGCTCTGATCGATATCACTTTCTGCCCCCATAGCAAGTGTATACTAACAGACTACCTGTGATTTTTCACCTTCACATCGATTCATTGATCTTGTAATCATTTCACTATTTTGGTGACAGGTCCAGCACAGGTCAGACATTGGCTTCCCTATGATGATATGAGGCAGACGTGTCTTCCAGTATCTGCAAAATGTTGATAGACCGACTGATAACATGCCACTGACTATACACGATTCATCATAAAGGGTGTTCTGGAGTTAGAAAATTTAAAATAAAGTAAGTCATCAACTCTACAGTGTTACCTTTTTGCTTATGCTTGATGGCAATATCTTAATATTGTCCCGCTTGTATCCAGGAATCCGTGCAGGAAGAAGGATGCCATTTTCTTCAGGGTGATCGCTGATAAAACGGACTATATGCTGGAAGACCTCATATGGAGTGACATTGGGTGGTAACTTCCCAGTACATGAATGCTCAAGCCATCGAATATCGGTGATGTAATGATTTTTAATGCCATCAGTCTCTCCTGCTGATCCCGTGAAGGAATCTAAGGTTTGCTGGCACACTTTACGGCCATTATGCATGTATGTTGTGTGTGCCCTTTGTCTTTCTTCAACTGTGTGTCCACCGTCTGTGATGTGCTCTCTGTTGTTGGTCAATGCCATCATAGATCCAGTAAGTGCCATGTCAAGGTCCTTGTGACTCAAAAGATCAGCTTGGGCACGATGTGATATATAATAGCGCAGAGTAAAGAAGTTGCTAGAAGTGGGACTCTCAATAGTGTAAGGCCAAGCCAGTAGGTATAGTCCTGGAGAACTCCAGAACTGTGAGTAATAGTGTGGTGCGATTTTAAAAATTCTGCCACAAAAAGGGAGATTGGTCCAAACCGTAAGAACCCCCCTGGCCATGCCCTTGATGATGTGATCATTTTTTAAAGCAGGTCTTATTTATATTTGTATTTGTTACTTTGTTGAAAACTTTAACCTTGTTGCTTATACCAGGAACAGGGCGTGATGCTAGTAGTTCTTAAACACTTTTAACTTCTAAACCCTGATAGGGAAGTCACTCTATATTCACTACTGCTCAGTGGTTTGTTGAATCATAATGATGCTGGTTTTTAGAGGAAGCCACAATGAGTTAATGACCTTATTGCACCTATCAATATTATGCCCCACTACCCCCTTCCCGGGTGTACACGGAGGATTAGTGGGGGATTTGATCCAATTTGAACTTAAAATTAGTGGGGGATTTGATCGAATTTGAACTTAAAATTTGCCCCACTAGTGGGATATTTAACTGTTCAAAAATGTCAGGTTGTTGCTTCCTGCAAGAATAACCGGTTTTAAAAATACTTACGTGGGGATTTGACCACCTGTCGTGTCCCCATGGGAGGGGGGTTTGATATTCGGAAAAGTCAAATCCCCACCCCTCCCCCACTATTTCCTGGGAAGGAGGAGGTGGAGGATAATATTGAAAAGTGCATAAACATTAACTGCTATGTTAATTATGAACACCTTATAATATTGTGTGTTCAAAATCACAATTTTATATGTTTGAACTATGCATGAAATTCAAAACTTGCATGTGTGTGAGATTGCATGGCAAACCATGTTGTTCATGCCAGAGGTATGACAGTTGAGTCTAACTAAAACTACATACGAATTTTAAAAAAACAATGGATTTTAAAAAAGTAAACAAAATAGATAAATTAAAAGATGGCATTTTAATAAGGTAAATTGGGATCGCTGAAAGAAGTAACAAAACATGAAGGGATCGCTGGGGTTGCAAAGTAAGCCACAAATCCATAGTTTGACTTGGCAGAACAGAAAAATATTAAACAAAATGTTTTACTTATTGTGTTATGAGTTAATAGCCATATAGCTACCAAGGTAGAGTAAAGTCAAAAGAGGATCACTTTTTCAGTGATCCCTTCTTGTTTTGTTGCTTTTTCAAGCAATCCCAATCAGTGGCGTAGCCAGGAAATTTTTTTACCAATGCAAAGTTTATACGTTGACCAAATTGAGGGTCTGCGTCTGACTCAACTGATTCACAAATACTTTTCAAGTATGGGTGGTACAGCATTTGCAGGTTGACTATCTGGTTGGATGGAGGAAACTGTTTCAGAAGACTCTGAATGTTTTTCTACATGTCATAAGTAATGCTCCAGCATAGTTAATGCTACAGTATACCATGCTTCAATCATAAGAGTAGTTTAATTACATGCAACACAACTTACTCCGAAGATATTTTGAACAGTCAGGCCATCCATGAACTGTAATGGAGGTCATAGTCATGCACACTACTTTTTATTGATCTGATGTGATGTTAAGTCAGAGATAATTCATGTAATGTTCAACTACATGTGTTAAGCATGTCGAGCTAGGGAGTCTGGGGGAATGCTCCCCTCAAGGAAATTTTACTTTGAAATGGAATGTGGGGCAAGGTTTTTTTTTTATTGTGACAACTAATGCATAATCAATTAGCTCAATGTAATGCCATGTAGTTGAAAAGTAATGTAAAGACAATTGACATAAATGTAAATGATCAAGCAGTGTAATGGGAATAGTGGCTATAATCTGTATTGAATTCTCTATTAGAGTATATTAAGATGACTGCTCTATTAGAGTATCTTGATCTTTTACAAATTCAAACCACACAAAATAGAATCTATGGCTGTAGTACTTATCAGGGCTGGAGCCTATGGTACCTTGATGGTGCTGGACCACTTTTCAGCTACTGGGGTACAGCAATGCTGTCTAGTAACGTTTGAGTAGAAAATCTGTAGTGCCAAAAGTCAGGCCTTCTCAGCCTGCTGTTAAGCATTTTTACCAAGGCAGCTACTTCAGTTGCCTCAATGGTAGCTACGCCACTGCCTATTTACCTTTATAAAATACCATTTTAAAAATTTATCTAGTATAATGTGTATGTCAACTCCCTCTTTGTACACGCACAAGCACACACAAATACTCACGCATACAGCTTCTACACACACACACTGTATACACCCAACACAAAGTGTTACAGCTAGCAGCATTGTTTGTTCATCTTCAGGAAGGATTGTCCTTGACCTGTTGAGAATACATTGCCATCAACTAAGGGATTAAGAGAAATTGTAAGTCTTTTGAAGACACTTTAAGGAACACGTTCGTGCTACAATATCCTTTGCATGCTTATGCACACAACCATTACACATGCATGCAAACATGTGTCCTTGAAAGTAAGTAATGTTCAGTCGTGCACATATTAACTATGCAATGGAAACACTTTCTTACATAAATCATATACACTAGCCTTTAGCTGAATGTCATGAACCACGATAGTGGGTTCATAATAGGTATCGTGGTGAAATTTTCAAAGATACTTAGATACTTATATGTGACTGAATTTGAGAAAACCATCAATCTACGCACAAGAATAGATTGTGAGATACACGGTTTTAAAGATTTTAATCGAGTATAGCTCGGGAAGGCCAAAAGTTACGAGTTTTAATTTTTTACAGTGAATGCAGCCACCTATCACTACTGGACAATGATCCATGCTATTACCATGAAATTCCCATGATCCTATGAACTACGCATGAAAGCTGCAGTTGGTTGTTTTTTTCATGGGTAATGAAATACCCATGAAATGCTGGAGTAAAATAATGTACCCACGAACAACCCATGAACGAGTGAGTTTTCATGGGTTTGTATACCATGAAAATCTGTGAATCACAGCCATGAAAAACCTGTTGAAAACGTATGAATAATATTCATTGGCTTTCCACAGGTTTTCCATAGGTGAGATTTCACAGGCTTTTCATGGGTTGTGCATGCATACAAACCCATGAAAACTCACTTGTTCATGGGTTGTTCGTGGGTACATTATTTTGCTCCGTGCATTTCATAGGTATTTCATTACCCGTGAAAAATACCAAGTACAACTTCCATGGGTATTTCATGAGGATCATGGGATTTCCATGGTAACAGCATGGATTTATTGTCCAGTAGTGTATGCTATTTAACACACTTTAGTCAGCAGTAGGCTAGCTATTGACATAACCATGATTTTGAGCAACTTTTTTCACCATGGTATCTATATCACACGTACATTACCTAGGGTGGTGGTGGCGGTGGTGGGAGGGCAATTCATATATGAAGAGAAAATGGCCAAGCGGGTTATATGAAGTGTCCAGCCTTATTATAGGGCCACCATTTCCACCAGCACCGCTCATTGCCACCAGCACCACTCAAAGTGAAGGAAATATACTTAGAAAATGTCTGGACAGCTTCTCAAGACAGTCCACGTCTGTAGCTTCATGCTCCAGCTGCCCAGTGCCATTCCAAGGTGCCAGTGTGCTCCCAGTAGCTCACACACGCCCGTACAATTCCACTCGAGAAAAGCAGCCTTGGCAAAGTATTGGCTTGGCTGTGGTGCAAAAGTGTAGTGTATTGATGTGGCTATCCATTTATGGTGAAAAGTCAACTTCAAGGTTGTGTGCGTAGATCGACGTTTTTGTAAAATTTCGTCACATATACTTATAGAGATACTTAGATGCTGAGATACTTAAATTTTATGGTGGAGTGTTTTGGACTACAGTGGAACCTGTCTTAACAACTACCTCTATGGTAAGACCACCTCTCTAAAATGGTCAACTTTAGATTTACCTACTGAAGAAGGTATAAACTAATTCACCCATCTAAAGCATGATAATAGCCTAAGCGACCAGGACAATGATGAAGGTGTTGGTTGTGTGACAATGTCATAGATAGTTTGACCTTGTTTCGATTTTAATTTACAACTCAATATTTTTTAATAGTTTCCATGAAGCTTTAGCTTTAAAATTCCTCGTATGTATTTATGTACTTGTAGTACTTGTATGTATGTTTTTTTTTGTTTTTTTTTTAATTTATAGGATTTACTTGGTGAAGTTGGAGAGAGTGGCATAGACCCGGCCCTAATGTATGTCTCCAGTAATTTCACTATGTCATTAATCCTGTTTTAGTCATACTCAGGGTAAGGATGGCAACATTGGACCAACTGGTGCTACTTGAGCACAAGTGAGTCATCTTTTATTGTTTGTATAGTGTGTGTCATGTTGCCTTTGTCTCTGATTCTTTCATTAAAAGCAAAATTATTTGTAATTTCACACCATTAGGGAAGCCCATTATCATTTGGTCGGAAATGCTGTAAACATTGTTTATGAAACAATTCACGGCAGGGAACAGAGGGCTCCCAGGCCCAGCTGGCTTGCCTGGAGGGAAGGGAGCATCAGGACTCACTGGAACTGCCAGCTACCCCTCTGGAACCTGGTGATGATAGAGATGACGTTGAAGATGGAGATCAAGGAGAACTTGTGAGTGTCTGGTTTTTTATTGGTGTATGTTACATCGTGGAGACTTAGCTTACATACATTGATTTATTATTGTGTGCGTGTTGTGTGTGTATGTGTGTGTGTTTGTGTGTTTGTATGTTTGTGTGTGTGTGTGTGTGTTTTGAAGTGTTCACTCAGTCATTTGTGTGTACCATTCGTATCTGTGTATATGCACACCTACAAATGTAAATACACACTTAATAATAAATAAATAAACCCCACTCTTAATAAACACCTCTGTGGTGGTTAACACGCCAGTTAAAGTTGTGAATGTTGAATGTGCTGTACATGTATATAGTGGTTTTACAAAATTTAGTTATTTCTGTGTAACCAGACCCTAGTCTGGGTTTTGGTAGCATACAATAGAATTAAATCTGCACTCTTTTCCCCGTGCTGCAAGAGGTATGATACAGTTCCAATAGACAAGTTGTGATATCACCCTGTAGGAATGTGAGGTGTCGATAAGGTGGTAAAAATTTTGATCAGTTTTCATTCTTCTGCACTTTCCAGTCAATACCTCAGTCCCATTGTGTTATACGTCCCACCATGCTTGCTTCACACACTATGACAGTACATCTCTATGTCTAATGGCCATGTAATTTTACAAGCAATTAGTATTCATAGGCTATGATCTACATGTCAATTGAAAAAGTGCCCCAACGTCTTTTAAGTTCTCCCCCCCCTCCTCCTGCCTTGACAGACCTGTTTTGCCTCACCTGAAATTATTTTCTAGAAACATTCCTGCCAATAGTTGCTTTGATAATTGATTGAAAATTGAACAATCATTCATTCAATCATGTTTTGACAAGATTTTAAAAATTCTGGCAAAAAAAGGCAGATTGGTCCAAACCGTAAGAATCCCCCCTGGTCATGCCATTGATCATGTGATCATTTTTAAAGAAGGTCTTATTTATATTTGTAGTTGTTACTTGATGCTTTATACACAGGGTAGATGATCAACTATCACGCGCCATTGTTGGTTGACGGCAAACAAGATCTTTGGCATAATCTGGACAAATTTCGCCGATCTTCTGAAATAGGTAGTATTGACGATCTGTACTTAATCCATCTGGTACAACCCGAGATGGCAGACTATGGGGCGAGGGATGCCACAACGAATCCTTCACCAACACAATTTGGCACCCATTGCCAGAATTGGAGCTCTTCACAAATACTGTGCCAGGTGAGGTAGCTTTAATATGAAAATGCTGCATTTGGGTAATCCCTTTTAAAGCAGTTTTCTTTGTGTGCTCCTCAAAGAACTCACTCCAATTGTAGGTTGGAACAAAGTAATCCCCTTCAAGAGTGCCTACTAGTTGTGGAACATTGACAAATGAAGAGGTGCTGATCACATTGGCAATGTCATTCAGACTGCCAACCTTTGTGCGGCGAAAGGTCTGCTTTGCAAGTCAAGTCCAAAGCACCAATCAGATGCGAACTTTGTATGACCCACTGGTAAGAATGATATTTTTATCTCCCGATGTAAGCCAGTGAGTACACGCCACATTAGGTATCCCATCGTGTATCTGTATTTTGTCCACAGCAATTATCTGCGTGCAAGTGGACCGATGTCTCCCCTAATCCATGGTTGGCAAAAAAAGTGATGATTGATTAGCACCTTTTCCTACGTTGAAGAATTCATCTATCAAATATGTCACCAGTAGAGTATGGGAGGTATTGGTTTGCTTTTGAAAACAGCTACAGTGCTTACTTGCCGTGGTATAGCCTCACAGCATACACCAAAGATGGCACATTTGCGTGGCGTAAGGAAGTACACAGGTCCTGGCTGGAAAGGGTCGCTTGGATAATGCACCTATTGGAAACGAACATGTGTATGTAAGTTACAGTGAACATTTTTACCTGCTACGCCATGTCAAAGCTGTAGTGCCTTTTCACTTCTGTACTCAGTTGGAGGGTTCCGTCTACTTCAAACTGGTCTTTCAAGTTTTGTTGAGTTGTCTTGCATATGGTCCGATATGCAGTCCTCTCCTCACTGATGATTTTAAGATGGTCCCTAGCCAAGCGTATCACCTGAAGAAGGTACAAAAATACAGTGACGTTTAAATCCAGTGTATAACATACTGTACGGTGGATGTGGTTTAATGTCATCTCTTGTTTTTTTTGTTTTTGTTTTTTAATTCTGGTCTTCAGAATGGAACAAAATATGTTTTTTTCATTGTCTATAGACTTTGTACCATACACACAATCCATTGTATAGTGTGTTATATAACCAGTAAATTTATGCAGGGTAAATCTCTCTAATCTGACACTTCTAACCCAAGATATTTCTGATAGCTAGCTAGACCTGTAGGATTTTACATCCTTTATAGTTAAGTGTCAGATTGTAGAGTGCCAGAATATGAAAATACCCTCTCTTTTTTGTGGTCTGATCTGTTGGTGACCTTCATAATAGCAGTGCTATTTTGCTGGCATGTCCAGCATAAGTCACTGCGTGGCTTGCTGATGATAACGTGCGGGAGCAAGTCCTGCCAATATTTGCAAAATGTCCTGTAGGCCACAGGACCTAAACCCAAGGCAGCAGCACTTTCAGTTAAACAGCATTCCTTGTATCGCCGCCATATTTTCTATACAATAATACAAAGAATGTTTTAACTTGTGCAATGTTTCTCATGCATCAAAACATAATTTCATAATACTTATAATAAATTCTTGATAAAAGGCTTTTCATACATAGTCCATTGGCTTTAGAGAAGTTGTTGAGAAATAAGCTAAGTTGCATATAAGTACAACTAAATGACTTGTTATTTTTTATTAAATCCATCAAGAATCCATCTTTACACTTTGACATCTCCAAGTGGGTCCATTTTAACAGCAACAGTTCTACAAGATCATCAACCCATTCCAAGCTAGTTCATAATTATACGAAATATAGCACCTCCCGCCACTTTTATTTTAACTGTTTACCACGTTTATGGAATGTACTGCCACCTTTAAATCTAGATCTATCTATAGCAACACTAAAGAGACAGTTAAACAACATCTTCTGGGCCATGTTCACTTCAAACTTTGATGACAATAATTACTGTACTTATCATGTTGTATGTCCTTGTCATAGGTGTAGTTCCACCCCAATTACCCCTTTGTTAATTAATTAGTTTACTTGTAATTTTTAGTTGCTCCCTTGTAATCTTAACTTATAATTGGGTGCTGATAGCTCTTATCAGCACACCAGCTGCTGTATTTTATAGTCTAGTTTAGTTTTATACCAACCCCCCAGTTTGTATCCATGTCTTTCAGCAGCAAAATCACAATAATAATAATAATAACATAAGCAGATATATTATTTCATTTTTTTGTGGGAGAACAAAAGCACTACCACATATTGTCTTTTCCATGCAGTACAAAGTAGCTATATACTGTAAACTTGGGCAAATGCTGTCACTGGAATGACAGTGGTCGCCTCCCATGTCATATATAATATAGTATAAAATAGGGATTGACAACAGTGATGTCACTACGGACAATCCTTGTCACAGGTTAGACTTGTCGTTAAGGGTTGACCAGTTCACAAAATATGACCTTCATATAAATCTTCAACCATTGTGGAGTTAGTTAATACCAAAAAAAAATTGTACCTTGTCTTTGTCCTGAGTAATAGCACCACACAATTATTGGTGCCATGCCTGGGCAACCAAGGTGATGAAGTTCAGAGACAAACTGCTAGTGCACTGCTGTGATTTGATTGCACTCTCCCAATGAAACATTGAAAAAAAGTAAATTCACAGAGAAACCAAGTCAAGTTAGTAAGATATGACCACTCAAAGTCTGAACCTGTAATGAGTATTGTGCGTACATAAAACTATTAGTTCGTATGGAATGACATCACTGTTGTGAATCCTGCCCATACTATATCTGTGTTAGAATGCTGTGGCTAACTTTTTGTATTAACAGCTGCTTGGTGTGGGTTAATTAGGTTCATGAGGAAGGAGACAAACTTAACTTATGGCTAGCATCACTAGTAGCATTACCTGTTTATAAAGGCCATTACACCCTTTATAAACAGGTAGTCACTATGACAAGTTTCACTGTATAGTGTTAAATAAAATTCTCTAATGGAGAATTTGCACATAAACTGCCTGTTTAAAATATTGGTCTGAAGGCGACCACTTATATGAGTATGTTATGCTTACCTTATTGCTTTTAGATGATGGTAATAGCAGCAACTTTATGTCATCCCTCTTGTACCCGGGAATTCGGCGCGCAACAGAATGGCATTCTGTTCTGAATAGTTCTGTATGAACTTTACCAGGTTGGTGATGTGCTTAAAAGAAAGTGCATTGCGTGGGGTAACTGTGCTGTTTCCATCAGTCAGGGGACATAGGCCATTATTGAGGTAACTCTTCTTAATGGCTGGAACCCTGTGTTTCCCCACACTATGCAGAAAGTTGTATGTTTTTCTGCACAACTGTTGTCCACTGTGCATGTAGGCAATACATGTTTTCTGTCTTTTTGCAGGTTTGTGGCGGCCTTCTACCACTGGTGGTATTGGCCTAAAGTCCTCAGAATCTATGGTGGTGGATGTGTAGCTTAGTGGAAGGCTTTATCATGGATTGAACAAGCGCCTATTTTTAAGTGTACAGAATAAATTTTGCTGTAAATTATTATAAAAATACTTTGATTGTGCCTATGATCAATATTATGTACTAGAAAAAATAGTTAAGATTTTGTTAAGGTAACATTGTTGGTAGCTCGGATGGGAGCCAGTGAAATTTAGTATAAAGCTTAAAGGTATATGAAACTTTAACATCTTTCCAGATCATCTTCCATCTTTTCAGATCGTGAATCATGCGGGGGGCAACCCCTTCCCACATGCATGGAACTTGCTCTGCCAAGTCAGTGATATCAAGGGCTTTGCCAGGATTTTTTAATACGCTGACTGCTCTATTAGGGTATATCGATCTTGCATGTCAAATTTCTGAAACCTACCTAGAATTACCATTAAAGTCTTCATTCAGCATTGTATCAAGTAAACTAGATAACATACAGTTCATTATAATTTATTGCAAGCTTTGAATGTCTTAACAGTTTACTAAAATTTTATGAGGCAGCCTAGCTGCCTCACAAGCCGTCCCGGAGACATGCATGGCTACAAGTGAAGCCTCGTGCACTGACATAACCTAGACCTAGTCAAAGGCTGTCCAGCCCCATGTATGAAAGTGAGTAGAGGGGGAGAGGCATTCACGATGTGTTACTTGGGATTAGCTAAAGGTAGTATCGCAATGCTGTATAGAAACCTTATAGCTAGCCACTCAGAGTAGTGTAATGATGTATGCGTATAATGGCTTCAATTAATGGAGCAATTAACGCTGGGTGGCCACAAAAGCCAAGCAAACCAGACATGGTTAAGCTTAAAAGCTCAAATTTGGAAATTGGATTTGGCGAAATCCAATTTCAAAACTTCAAAAGAATAAGACTTTAGCTCGTTGCGCGCTGTGTGACCAAAGCACTAAAGTTTAATGCTTTTATGTAGTAATAATTGGATGATGGAAAGATCCCCTTATCTTCAAGGCATCCCTCTGCATCAATGCAAGTATAGTTTGAAAGTGAGCAGTTTGTTGTCTTGCGCGGAATTGCAAAATAAGGTTGATAGAGGTATCTTTCCATCATCCTATTATTATACCTACAAAGCAAAAAACTTTAGCGCTTGGCGCGCTGCGCGCGCCAAGCGCTAAAGTTTTTGCTTTGTAGTTTTGGAAATTCGATTTCACCAAATCCAATTTCCAAAGTTGAAACTGTTGAGCTTTACCATATCTGGTTGGCTTGCTTTTGTGGCCACCCAGCGTTAATTGGCCAATTAATTGAAGCCATTATGCATGCACGTTATTACACTGCTCTCAGTTACAATAAGGTTTCTACACACTATCGCGATATTAACTTATCCTCCTTTAAAAGAAGCACATTGAATGCATCTCCCCTTCCTTCCGTCTAGGCTGAGGCTTCCCTTATAGCTATATGCTTCACTGACAGACTCAGTAGAATAAGTGTATGCACGAGTAGAATAAGTGTATGCACTAGGTAGAGGAAGGGGGTGAGCTACCCCTGGGGTCTTATCCGTAATCTGAGAGTTGGTAGCATAGGCTATTCTAAGGAAGTGGGCCTGGAGAGACATGTGCCTCCTTCCCTTGCTGAACAATGAATTACTTAAACTATTGGGGTAAGTTATAGTACAGCTAGCTATAGATAGGCATTGTTCTTAGCATTCTTAACAATTATCAATTAAACCATTTTAAGCCTTTAAATTGCAAAAGTCAAACAACCTAAGTGTTAATTTACATTCCCCCACTCCCTCAAAATTCCAATTTATACTAAATCTATATGCAACAGTATTGTGACCGGATTTACAAAAAAGGGTCTTCCACACACATCCAATTCCATGAACTTGGAAGGCCATAACTTTGTGTTTAAGAGACGCACAAATCTGAAATTTTTCCTAGCCATTATGCAATGCTGGCACTAACCACTGACTAAATTTCAGGTCAATAACTTGTTGTATTTCAATTTTATGGATCGTCAAAGTTGGTAAATTAGATGTGTGTGGAAGACCCCTTTTCACAAATCCGGTCACATCTCCCCCAGGTCTAGAATCACCACTTAAGGTGGTAGGGTGCACCAGGGTAAAGTTCATGCACCGGTCACTTTAATGTCAAGGTGGCATCTGCTTGGTAGAGTTTACTAGATGTGTTATAATATTATGGTAAGATTATACCATGTACACTGTATCTCACTGCATACAAACATAATTTGTATTTCTAAATTTATTCACTGATGTAGATAGATATATATGTTGTGCAGTTGAGGGAATATGACCCAGTGAGGCTTATAAATTTTATAGGCATCAGTATGGAAAGTGATTGAGGATTCTTATTTTGTGTAAAATATGATTACAGGACATTATGTATCATAAATACACCCTGTCCATATTTTCAAAATCAAGCCACTCTGCCCTTATTTAAAATCTAGTACGGATGGCAGCAGTATTCTACTCTGGTTTGATTGAGTAGTTGTATGCACCTGTGAAGTCCTGTGAACTGAAAGAAGACATTTTTTATACCTAACAATTCAACTGCCTACCAGAGCAACAAAAGTCAAATATACCTAATAGAACAGTCAACATTAGATTGACATGTTCACTACATTTCCTGTCACACTGACACATGTCACTACACACCAACTACTTTGTTATGACACACCACTCCATCATGGCCCTTTTCCTTGGCTTATTTCAAGTAAAAGCACTAACCACCTTGGATGCCCATCTAAATGTATGCTACTACAACAAGGCAATGTATTAAATTAAAAAAATATTACACTAGAATGGGTGAAGCAGTTATCTTGTTAGGGTGATAAAAACAGGCTGTAACATAAGGTCATTCACTGGCATTGTTGATAACTCCAGTGTACAAACTTGTACTGGAGAAGCAAGAGGATAAAATAAACAAATAAAAGAAATTACAAAGTAAGCACATAATATTATAATTATTAAAGAATGTGGTCTGTGTGCACCACCAGTGGTTTAACCTTGGAACTAATACTACCCACAATATGTCAGTTATATTTTCATACTGCTCAGTTTAACTTAAATTAATTTTGTTAACCAGCACTTCCCAACAAAAATAATTATATACCTGTACGAGGGATCCAATGCAAGAAATCATATTGAGGATAAAACAATCAAATAATACCAAAGAATGAACTAGAGTTTCAACACACAAACTCTTTCCTTACATAATTCATTTAATAAAGTAAAATAAACCTGATAGAACAGTTACTATATATATTTACTACACACCCTATTACACTGACACATACCTCTACTCACCAAACACATCTTTATGACATACCACTCCATCTTAACTGCTGCTGCTGACTTACCTGAAGCACAAGACACTATCGGGCCTGGATGCAGATATAGATGCACATTACAGCAACAAGGCAGGTAAAATCAAACTACACAAGCATGGGTGAGTAACTGATCTTGTTGACAGGCTCCATGCAAGCTACAGTGACCAAAATTGCAAAAAAAATACAAAGTCACATCATACTATTTTAACACATGTACAGGGTGATTCAGGGACCTAGTTAATACTCCAGTATACAAACTTGTACTTGGTCTGGAGAAGCAAGAGTAGAAAGTGAACACATAGTATGCAGCTCATCACAGTGTGCACCACCAGTAAAACTGAAACTACCAATAATTGCTCAGTTACTTTATTCTTTCATATAGGTAAAATTTAAACTTAGATTTTTAACTATTCTGCCAAAAAAAAACCTGCATGAGGAATCCAATGCAGAAATACTATGTAGGACAAAACATCATTGCAGAAAACGTACCATATGTTAGCACCAAAGAACGGACTATAGTTTCCACTGCATTAACCTCTTAATTTCCTCACTTCGCAACCATGGTACATTCAAAATTTGCAGCAGAACACAATCATCGGACTACTGACTTGATGTCTGCATGATTACTGTATATTCTGCATGTACAATACATACAGTATTCAGTGTTGGTGATTCAATCACTTGAAGTGGTATCTGACTATAGTCAATGATGTATCAAACATCAAGTAGCTAGACTAGTCAATAGTGTCATGTAAACAGTCAATGGTGATCCATCAAGCATCAGTAGCTACAACAGACCAAGGTGGTGTATCAAACATCAAGAAGCTTTACTAGTCAATGGTGATGTGTAAACCATCTCACAATAGTCAATGATGTGTCAAATATCAAGAAGATGTAATTAATAGTCAATGGTGGTGTGTAACCCTTCTCAGAACAGTCTATATTGATGTTTGAATAGCTAGAATAGTCAATGCAGGTGTGTTAACTATTTCACAATAGTCAATGATGTGTCAAACATCAAGTAACTAGAATAGTCAATGGTCCGGTGGTGTGTAAACTATCTCACAACAGATGATCGCCATGTGACGTGTCATACATCAAGTATCTAGAATGGTCAATGGTGGTGTGTTACACACCAACATTGGCTATTAAAGCTACTTGAAGTTTCATTGACTGTTGTGAGATGGTTTACATACAACCATTTACTATTCTAGCTACTTGATGTTTGACGCATCACATTGACTGTTGTGAGATGGTTTACACACAGTGGGTAAACCATCTCACTTACAGCAATCCATGGTTATCTTTCAAGGATCAAGCAGCTAGAATAGGCAATAGTGTTGTGTAAACCACCTCATAATAGTCAGTGAAGTGTCAGAGATCAAGTAGCTAGAATGGTCAATTGCCCACTGGTGTTAAACCATCTCACAACAGTCTATGGTGATACATCAAGCATCACGTAGTTGGAATAGCAAAGGTTTACATGCCACCTGGTTACTTGATGTTTGATACATTACGTCTGATACTTGACATGGATTGAATCTACAGTGACACCTGTCTTAGTGGCCACCTGCTAAAAAGACCACCTCTAAAAAAAGTTTCTCTAGTTAGACATTTTTATGTTAACCCACCACAACCTTTGGCCTATGAAGGCCAAAACGTTTCGGCCCGAAAACCATTTTAGACAAACAGATGGACTCTGATATTATAAAGATTCTAGCTTATCACTGACTGTTACATTGAGATGATGATAATGGACACCTTCCAGCATAGAATTACCATGATATATACAGGTAGCTCTGTCTTCCGCTTTCGAAAATGAAGTGCATGTCTCTATAGGAAAAGTTTATTCCTCACTGTAAGTGTTGTATTGATATAATACTAAAATGCACGCTACTAAAGTCAGTTCAGTTGTTTACTAAAAGCTCAGTTTAACTCATAAATATGTATGGTGTACGGTGTAGCTACACTACATCACAACAATAGTCAACCACAACTTCTCAAATCAATAATATCCTGCTGGGATGTTATATATACAAGAGTAATGTATGATAATGGAAATGGTCAGTATAATGAGGTGATATTATTAATGAGGTCATAAAATGTACCTTAGCTGTGTTCCAGACCTACTTGACTTGGCCACTAAAAAAACAGTTTAAAGTCATTAGCTAGACATTGCACTGCAGTTTTTTTACCCTGCTATTATCAGAATTCTTTTAAGACACACAAGATTACTGTAGTTGTACATTTAATAATAGATCACCATATCATAATTTTTTGTTGTGCCATCATCGATCATTGAATTTGAGGTAGTCTACACACACAACCATTGACTATTCTAGCTACGTGGTGGTTGACTCTTAATCATCAACCATTGCATTGTGAGATGATTTTTAGACATACGACCATTGATTATTCTAGCTACTTGATGGTTGACACATCACCATCGATCATTGCATGTGAGGTGGTCTACACACATAACCACTGACTATTCTAGCTACTTGATAGTTGACACGGCACCATTGATCATTGCATGTGACGTGGACTACACAGAAAACCACTGACTATTCTAGCTACTTGATTGTTGGCACATCACCATCGATCATTGCCTGTGAAGTGGTCTACACACACAACCACTGACTATTCTAGCTACTTGATAGTTGACACATCACCATTGATCATTGCCTGTGAGGTGGTCTACACACACAACCACTGACTATTCTAGCTACTTGATGGTTGACACATCACCATCGATCATTGCATGTGAGGTGGTCTACACAGACAACTACTGACTATTCTAGCTACTTGATGGTTGACTCTTCATCATCAAACATTGCATTGTGAGATGATTTTCAAACATACGATCATTGACTATTCTAGCTACTTGATGGTTGACACATCACCATCGATCATTGCATGTGAGGTGGTCTACGCACACAACCATTGACTATTCTAGCTACTTGATGGTTGACACATCACCATCGATCATTGCATGTGAGGTGGTCTACACACACAACCACTGACTATTCTAGCTACTTGATGGTTGACACATCACCATCGATCATTGCATGTGAGGTGGTCTATACACACAACCACTGACTATTCTAGCTACTTGATGGTTGACACATCACCATCGATCATTGCATGTGAGGTGGTCTACACACACAACCACTGACTATTCTAGCTACTTGATGGTTGACACATCACCATCGATCATTGCATGTGAGGTGGTC
The DNA here is from genome assembly GCF_963678975.1 of Dysidea avara. NCBI lineage: Eukaryota > Metazoa > Porifera > Demospongiae > Dictyoceratida > Dysideidae > Dysidea > Dysidea avara. The sequence goes on from NC_089276.1 coordinate 8,680,361, forward strand.
TACACACACAACCACTGACTATTCTAGCTACTTAATAGTTGACACATCACCATTGATCATTGCATGTGACGTGGACTACACAGAAAACCACTGACTATTCTAGCTACTTGATTGTTGGCACATCACCATCGATCATTACCTGTGAAGTGGTCTATACACACAACCACTGACTATTCTAGCTACTTGATAGTTGACACATCACCATTGATCATTGCCTGTGAGGTGGTCTACACAGACAACCATTGACCATTCTAGTTACTTGATAGTTGACACATCACCATCGATCATTGCCTGTGAGGTGGTCTACACACACAACCACTGACTATTCTAGCTACTTAATAGTTGACACATCACCATTGATCATTGCATGTGACGTGGACTACACAGAAAACCACTGACTATTCTAGCTACTTGATTGTTGGCACATCACCATCGATCATTGCCTGTGAAGTGGTCTACACACACAACCACTGACTATTCTAGCTACTTGATAGTTGACACATCACCATTGATCATTGCCTGTGAGGTGGTCTACACACACAACCACTGACTATTCTAGCTACTTGATGGTTGACACATCACCATCGATCATTGCATGTGAGGTGGTCTACACAGACAACTACTGACTATTCTAGCGACTTGATGGTTGACTCTTCATCATCAAACATTGCATTGTGAGATGATTTTCAAACATACGATCATTGACTATTCTAGCTACTTGATGGTTGACACATCACCATCGATCATTGCATGTGAGGTGGTCTACACACACAACCACTGACTATTCTAGCTACTTGATGGTTGACACATCACCATCGATCATTGCATGTGAGGTGGTCTACACACACAACCACTAGCTACTTGATGGTTGACACATCACCATCGATCATTGTATGTGAGGTGGTCTACACACATAACCACTGACTATTCTAGCTACTTCATAGTTGACACATCACCATTGATCATTGCATGTGACGTGGACTACACAGAAAACCACTGACTATTCTAGCTACTTGATTGTTGGCACATCACCATCGATCATTGCCTGTGAAGTGGTCTATACACACAACCACTGACTATTCTAGCTACTTGATAGTTGACACATCACCATTGATCATTGCCTGTGAGGTGGTCTACACAGACAACCATTGACCATTCTAGTTACTTGATAGTTGACACATCACCATCGATCATTGCATGTGAGGTGGTCTACACAGACAACCATTGACCATTCTAGTTACTTGATAGTTGACACATCACCATTGATCATTGCCTGTGAGGTGGTCTACACAGACAACCATTGACCATTCTAGTTACTTGATAGTTGACACATCACCATTGATCATTGCATGTGAGGTGGTCTACACACACAACCACTGACTATTCTAGCTACTTGATAGTTGACACATCACCATCGATCATTGCCTGTGACGTGGTCTACACACACAACCACTGACTATTCTAGCTACTTGATGGTTGACACATCACCATCGATCATTGCATGTGAGGTGGTCTACGCACACAACCACTGACTATTCTAGCTACTTGATGGTTGACACATCACTGTCGATCATCGCATGTGAGGTGGTCTACACACACAACCACTGACTATTCTAGCTACTTAATGGTTGACACATCACCATCGATCTTTGCATGTGAGATGGTCTACACAGACAACCATTGACCATTCTAGTTACTTGATAGTTGACACATCACCATTGATCATTGCCTGTGAGGTGGTCTACACAGACAACCACTGACTATTCTAGCTACTTGATAGTTGACACATCACCATCGATCATTGCATGTGAGGTGGTCTATACACACAACCACTGACTATTCTAGCTACTTGATGGTTGACACATCACCATCGATCATTGCATGTGAGGTGGTCTATACACACAACCACTGACTATTCTAGCTACTTGATGGTTGACAAATCACCATCGATCATTGCATGTGAGGTGGTCTACACACACAACCACTGACTATTCTAGCTACTTGATAGTTGACACATCACCGTCGATCATTACATGTGAGGTGGTCTACACACACAACCACTGACTATTCTAGCTACTTGATAGTTGACACATCACCGTCGATCATTGCATGTGAGGTGGTCTACACACACAACCACTGACTATTCTAGCTACTTGATGGTTGACACATCCCCATCAATCATTGCATGTGAGGTGGTCTACACAGACAACCATTGACCATTCTAGCTACTTGATAGTTGACACATCACCGTCGATCATTGCATGTGAGGTGGTCTACACACACAACCACTGACTATTCTAGCTACTTGATAGTTGACACATCACCGTCGATCATTGCATGTGAGGTGGTCTACACACACAACCACTAACTATTCTAGCTACTTGATAGTTGACACATCACCGTCGATCATTGCATGTGAGGTGGTCTACACACACAACCGCTGACTATTCTAGCTACTTGATGGTTGACACATCACCATCAATCATTGCATGTGAGGTGGTCTACACAGACAACCATTGACCATTCTAGCTACTTGATGGTTGACACATCACCGTCGATCATTGCATGTGAGGTGGCCTACACAGACAACTACTGACCATTCTAGCTACTTGATGGTTGACACATCTTCAGTATGCATACATCCATATAAAAATAACATCAAAATGGATATCTCGACCCCTGATTAGAGTAAAAACTAAAGGTCCCCCTGATTACAGTAAAGGTGGCAGTGCTATCCTTTAATAGTTTGATAGATGTATCATGCTTATCATTTAAATGACCTTAAGTACACTGTCATCCTCTGCATTTATGTTGACACAAAAAAATCCTCTCTTATTCTAGCTCGTGCTACCAGGTGTAAAAGACAAAAGAAGAAAACTTTGACCCATTAGCCTTTTTGCTTTTAATGCTATCATAACATTATCAAGCATAATATCTTACGTGCCATCTTTATGGTCTACATGCAGTGACATTCTGATTTAAGGACATGCCCATCTCATACGGGTCAGACACCAGTGAGCCACACAAAATGTGCCCTCTCAAATTTGCTTCTAGTCCCACCAATCCAACAGGGTTACTGTCACTATGACTATTAGACCAGTACAGAGTTCGAGTCTAAAAATCTGAAGCTGCATCTGAATCAATTTTGATGTTGACATTGAATCTGGATCATCAAATGAGTCAGATTGATGGACCGACATTGAATTAGACCATTACATTATGTATCATATTACTGACATCACTTATTTAACAAAGTATCATGATGTCACATTTGAGAATCACAATATTTAAAACCAAAATGTAGAAATTTCAAACATTTATTTAGTCACAATACCACTGCTGGATGACTCCACTATTATTGGAATTTTAAAGATATACAATAGTACACCAACTACGCATGTATAATACTGCAGATAAACTAGATTCAGTGAAAAAGTAACATACATGTACAAGATTCTTACAGTTGTGCTTTAAGCTGCATGGTTATAGCAATAAAACATAAAAGTCCATCACGAAACATTGTTTTGTTATTGTTCACTAAGCTGTGAAAAATATCTTCAAAGCTTGGCGATTGTTCAGTAAATGTTGTCTCCATCCTAGTAGTCACCAAATCCTCCCATTCTGCCAATGGATCTTGTCCGAACTCACTGAACAGTACCTCCATTCTCTTCATATTGTCTGCCAGCTTCGTTGGCTGCTGGGACCACGGAGTTGTCAATAGGTTTTGTCTGATTGTTTTGAGCCATCAGCACGTTTGGAATACCCCTGCCTGTACAAAAAGAAATGATGATATGACTTATAAGATTTAGTGACAGTTATGCATAAACACTGTGCATTAATTTTTTTTGATATACCTCGGATCCGATGCTCATTCCAGGCAGCCACAAACTTTTTCATCCCTACTTGGCTAACTTGGATGCTATACCAGGAGACACAAAATTTGACATCGTCATGATGATGTTCCAAGTTAAAATCGTGGTTTTCTTGCATTCAATTAGGATGGCCTTAATCGGATAGCTTACCCTTCCATTGACTTCAACCCGGATCCTTTCAACCACATGATTCTATTATACAAAAGTCAACACGTTATCCAATGCTAACAAGTACACTGTATAGCATAATAGTGTGTATGTACTGCTTGTTAATTAAAATTTAATTTTGCATCAATGCTAATATTTTATCTGATCTTTAAAATGTATCAAAGTTATTTATCCTGTATGTGTATCCAATTGAAATATCTACTTCAGCTAGTTGCTGACATTGTTAATTTTACTATCAGAAGGTTAAGGTTATTTCATCACGTCACAAAATCTCACCTGGGTTGAGGATGTTTGCAAATGAGGTGGTGCAGAAGGGTTTCTTCTATATTCTGCCAGCTGTTCCTGCATGTACAGCATTAGATACCACTACTTCCCCTGATCAACCCTGAGTTGATCCCACATTCCATAGTGGCAGATGATCTGTCTAAACAATAATAAACAGACAATTGTACATATACATGAGCTGGTAGTATGTACTGTACATATAGCACGTATTATACTTGTAGTGCGTAACGTAATACCTGTATATACACTGTCTCGTAAACAGTGTAGTTGTTTTGATTGGCATAGTAGTAAACGCCACAATTTTACAGTTAAATCCATCAACTGCACATATGTGCACATCACGTTCTTTTCGTTTTGGTCGATGTGCAGTTTCTGACCAAAATAATCTGCCTGGTAGGTTCCAGGGTTTGTCATCCGAGCAACAGAGTGTCTGCAGGCTTGAGAGTACAGAGGCGAAACAAGCTTCAGAGACTCCCCTACTCTCTTCTCTCCAGCTTTGAGTCCTTCGGATGCCAATACCCTAGTCAATGTTCGACGTCCATACACTGGACCCACCTGGTTTTCAAATGTTAGACAAATCTGATAATACTAACAATGAAATAAACTAAACAATGTAATATTATTTGTTGTATTTTTTTCATGTTAAGATAGATAATATCACTTTATCACTTATCCAATCCAATTGCATATTACTGTATATACTAGCTAACTACCTGTTGAGCAACCTTGCCATGTGTAAAGGCTCATGATATTTTAAAAATTAAATTCAACTAATTCCAGTACTACATATTGCTGGGTTTGCACACTATGATATATTTAAATGTATAACACATTTATATGTATTAATGTCAATGAATGTCAAAAGATAAATTGACACAATGGAAAGAGCTAACTCACCTCACTGACAGCAGCGGTTACAATCCTATCTAATTCAGCTTTTGTGAGCCTGTTTGTCTTGTGTATGTCTCTTTCACGACAAAATCTACAGAATGAAATAACTAGCTGACTGTATACGTATATATAAACTAATGCATTATGTCATCTTATGATCTATACATTAATCCAATCATTAAGTGAAGTGGCAATGAGATTCATGGTCGGAAGAATTTAAAGCTGTTGTCGGTCCCAATATGGCTACCTACATTTTCCAATCTGACTCTTTTTTAGTCTTTTAATAGATTGTCTTTATAGAATCTACATTACTCTCGCCATCATGTACTCACTTGCAAACCTTGCCATATACATCCTACTTTGGTTTAAAAGGCATGTGGCACACATATCAATGATAGCTATACGTGCAACCACATTTAACAAGTATATTCGTATACATAGCTAGATGTTCTTCATGGTCATAATGTTCGGTGAGCCTTAGCTAACAGAGATAGAAATGTGATCATTCCATGTGACCAGCAAAAATCATACCTGTCTAGTCACTATTGAACAGCACTCGCCACCAGGATCAACAAGTTTGAGTGTGTAATTTCACTTTGACCACTTGATTTAATTCAAACTATGTAAACATAATGCCTGACTTAATGTTAATAATATATTATTTCATCTGAAGGCTTTGTAACTCCAGGATTTTTGTCACATGGGAAGGAAGGGTCTGCAACAAAAAAAAAGCTGGCTGCTGATAAACCTTGTTGTACAAAACTCAACTTAGTTTGAGTTTTTACTTCAATTGATCGAGTATGTGCCAGATGTATGTACCCAAGTATTTGCATGATCATGGTAGCTATAAGTTTATTTATATTCCATGCTCAATGTACTGCAGACTAGCATGCATAAGTTCACACTTAGCTAGTTTTGTACCACCTACAGTATCTTGTCTAGAAATTCATCCTGAGTTACATATTCTGTATTAATTATTTCAATAGCTAATATTCATTTCATATGTGTTGATAATGATAGTGTGATGTGCATGATTGTTTTGTTACATGTATAATCTTTGTAACTATGTAAATGTTTGTAGCTAACCAGCACTAGGTGCAGTAATAATAAATAAATATCAGGGGCGGATATAGGATTTTTCCAAATGGGGGGGTGGAACTGGTTACAGACACAACAACACATGCACTGGTGACTGAGAAATAATTTTTGTGATGCTGAATGGTTATTATGCAGATATTAAGAGATCATGTTCATCAATGCATAGTCATATGGTCATGACAATTTTGGAAATTAGGCTCTCTAAAGTGAATTTGAGAGTGGTTTCAGCATGATTTTTTTTTTAAATAGAGCAATATCATAACTATATGTGCTATAACTTATGACCTCTAATATTAAAAGCATCACATGCTTTGTGTCAAAAACGATGTATATACAGAATCTAGGGCTATAAGAGGCAACTACAAGTTGATAAAGCAAAGGTGGGGGCATAACCCCTTAGCCTCCCCCACCCCTTGGATCCGCCGCCCCTGAATAGAGTATAACTGACTGTTCAATTAGAGTATCTCGATCTTCAAAGAAAATGGAGTGAAGGGGGCTCGTTTTCACTCTTTAGATCCCTCTCTTAGAGATAAACAATGGTTTTATGGTGTTACATTATCACTTTGCACTGCTGCAAGCTGGTGCAAGCTTCCCGACTCGAATACTGACTTTAGCTAAAGCAGCCTACTTTGTGGTCGCATGCAGTCCGAGGTCACACATACTTTTTATTTTTCTCATGTAATGATGGTTTTCTCTCAAATCGACTGTGATTGTAACTATAAGCTTTATTAGCCGATCAGAACACCAGCACTAGTTGCTGGCATGCCATATAGCGGGCAGTGGAGCCATATAGCTAGCATGCTTAGCTAGCTACTGATTTAGTCATGCCATACCGTATATTGACTAGCTAATGCAGTAATAAATGAAAAAGAACACTGCTGCAAATCGATCCAAAGAGGAAATGCTCAGTCCCCTCTTGCCAGGAAACCTGTGCTGTAAGTGAAGACTAAGTCTTTTGTGGGTCCATCTCTCCTTTTTTATTTTCTCCCTTATATTAAATGCTTCCATTTCGTCTAGCAAACATTTCCCAGACATTATTGCAAGCTTATTACTATTATGAACTGTAGATCTTGCATGGTGTACTAACTTATATATACTAGATAAGTGGTTAGATACCTACTTAACCCTTAAACCCTCATAATCCAGAAAACTGGATTTACACTTAGGCCACTCCAAGTCATACCTTAGTTTCTGGTCACTCCCAAGCCTACAAATGGATGCGGGCGGGCGGATGATCAGGACTTCAGGACTATAGACTCTACTGTGACAATATACTGTATGGTATTATTATTTGCTCAATTTAGCAAATTCATGTTGATTTTGTTTTTAGTCAAACTTAACCAACAACATAAGTAGTTGTGATTCGGCAAAAAATGCACTAGGGAAGTTGTTGATGGATCATGGCTAGCTATACACGATGGATCATGGCTAGCTACAGGGGCGGATCTAGGATTTATAAAAGGGGGGGGGCTAACTCAAGGTACTAATCTCTTGGGTAGAGATGTGTGAGGCATACTTCCCAGCATGCTTTGCATGCTGGAACTAGGGGGGGTCTGGGGGTATGCCCCCCAGGAAAATTTTGAAAAATAGATACGAAAATACTGCAATTTGGAGACATTTCCACATAAAATTCTTAATATTTTCTGCCTGTAGATATTTTATATACTGCCTTTAGATTGTAGGTAAGGCTCTCTGAAGCATTTTGCTAATGGAAAAGTTTGGTAGGTACAGACAACCAAGTACATGATGCACTCCTCTCACAATTGCACAACACTGAATAGGTGCATGTTAGAATAATAATGTTGAAAGTGGAAAATTTTGAAATTTGAACAATACAAGATTGAATCTGAGAGCATTTTCAATGGAAATTGTGTACCTGAATTAAGTATTGCCACACATATAAGCGCTTTAAACAGACCGATGCACTTCATTGTATGTATAGGTGCAGGCAGATTTGGAGAAATTCCATAACAGAACCAACTACATGTTTCCAGTGAATGTTCTATTAGAGTAGTTAGCTGACTGCTCTATTAGAGTATCTCGATCTTGTACACCTCCAATGCTGATCCGGGTCCTTGTTGCATAAACTTTAGCATAAATCCACTTAGAATACCTTGGAAAGATGTTTATAAGGTGGTTTTATGAGTATTTGTATTATTAGTGATCATATAATTATGCTAAGACAAAATTTCATTATATTGATCAAGTAAAGCCTAAATATGAAGGGGGGGCTTCAGCCCCCAAAGCCCCCCCCTGGATCCGCCCCTGAGCTATACACTGATGTATAGCATTTAAGTATATTTATTTATTTATTTAGAATATACTATAGGAAATGTTTTGCTCATGTAGCTACTTATGCTTTCCAAGTGAAATAAATGTCTCATTAGCTATGTCAGGTATTACTATGACTTATAGCTAAGTTGTTCAAATGATCATGATCCAAAATGAAATTTAACTTCTATTTTCACATCAGAAATTCTTCATTCAAATGTGAAGTCTTAGCCCACTAGCTATGTGTTTCCAGCCTTCTATTCAGTTACCTTGAGAAAAGTAACTGTCAAAGTTTTGAGTCATTGAGCGCTCCAGACTAGTGTTTTTTAGTAATCATCTGGGAATGTTTAAACTATAAGGGTTTCTACTTGCCAATCTAATTTTAGTTATGGAAAAGTTTAAGTTTAAGCTCACCGAATGTTGCCGGCTTTCCATACCCCTGCAGTGTTCAGTGATAAGGAATTTGAAGTTACTAGACTAATCATTAGAGGACTACATTTGAATTATAAAGTTTGGCCCATCTGGGCTAGTAGTTAATGCTACTGAAATTTCTTTGGTTACAAAAGTATTAGTAACAGTTATAATCTGAACAGCTATATAATCAAGGACAAAATTAGCTATAGTTAGAAACATTTTATTAGTGTGGCATATATACCTAATATTAGAGTTAAGAGTAGTGTGACTGCTCTATTGGAATCCCTGACTGCTCTATTAGAGTATATCGATCTTTTGCAGTAAAAAATAAGTGTCTTGCTGGGTCACATGCACTTAAGCACCTGTAATATTAATAATAGTCCTCATAAACTAGGGTTCCAGGTTTACCATGCGGGCGGGTGACCAGAAACTAAGGTTTGACTTGGTGTGGCCTTAATAAATACGCATGCTTTGCACAAAGCACTGTAACTTTCGGAGCGTCCATTGTATGGTTATGCAATTTATGTCATTCTACTCGTGATGTAGCAAGGGTCAAAATGATACCTAGAGTTTTACCCGCCGCTAACGCTAAATGGTGAAGTCAAAACCAGCCGTGAAAATAACTTTTCTGTAAGAAAACACGAAAAACCTTTACATACCTTTATAAAATGGTCGATAACTCGATGGTAGCTGATCCTATCGCTTTGCAACAGCAACTCTTCGTGAAATTCATAGGCATCTGGCATTGATTGTCATTTGTCCTTCAGATCACCTTTCCAATCATACTGTCTTATTATTGTACCTACCATCCTTGTAATTTTGCTGTGCATCTGTAAAGCAATGAAATAAATAAATAAATAAATAATAAATTCTGCATCAGGCCATATATGACTCACGTGAGTAAACCCACAATCGAAATTAAACACGTGGCAAAAATTTTGGAACACGGAGATGTGACTCGTCGTTCGCCGCTTCATATCAAGTAAGCCACTGTAGTTACAGTGTTCATTTAACCTTCTCCAAGTAGCCCAGTAAACACACTTTTAATCTATGTGTATTTGTAGGCTGTAAGAATTAAGTTACCCCACCTAGTGTCGCCATGTATGCCCATATTGTGTAAACACGCATTTCCGAAAAGTTTTCTGCGGGTTAAGGGTTTTAATTGTGGTAATAACTGAATTCATACAAGTAACTATTGTGTCAATTTCTTGCCTACCTTTATATTGGCTAGCTAAACGTTATTGGTAGCAATATAAGATAGCACAAAGTGCTGTACAGCCTTAATACTGAAATAAATGAATATAAATAAATGCAACCTTCCCTTCAGTGCTATTCATAAATGTGACTGGGCCTGTGAAAATAGGGCATGTGGACACATAAAAATTACCTACTTTTCAAACTTTGATGTGTGATAACTTCGTATTCTATTATTGTTTGGCCATGCAATGTTCAGCACTTATTAAGCATTTAGTTGGCTTTACAATATAAGTTACAGAATGAAACTATTTTATCCCACTACTGAGATATGGGAAATTATGTGGTGTGGTGTAGTTTGTGCCCACGTGCCCTATTATCGCAGGCCCAGTCACATTTAATGTTAAAAACATTAGCTAGCTAGTTAACAAAAGCAACTTGGTAGTGGGTAAACATTAGCTAGTTAACAAAAGCAACTTGGTAGTGGGCTTAAAAATCGAAGAGGGTACAAGGAGTGCCCACTTCTTCAGCCATGTCCTTAAAGTTATATTAACAATATCAAGATACTGTATTAGAACAATCTAAACTGTCATAAAACAGTCATCTCTTACCATCATGCAATTAGCTTATATCCCCTTTATCACCCTAAATGTTCCCATTACATGCATGGTAAACAAAGTTGTAAGTATTTCTTATCCAAAAGATATATAAGCATAAGCATAATATTATGTCAAAACTGTTCAGAATACATCACCAACCAAATGCAACTAGATGCTATAGTTATGCATAAGAATTACTGAACATAAACATTTAGAGTTATAAGTGTCTGGGGTTGTCCCTAAATCTGCTTAGTACTTAAGCTAGGCATGCAAACTTGATAATTTTTTTCATCCGCAAAATATGGAATTTGGATGCTGGCGGGAGGTCAATTTTTGTTATTCATTTTGAAAGAAAATGCTCCAAACCACAACAATAACAATCTATCTGTAACTGTAAATTAAAGGTTAACTAATGCCTTCTTAAAAGTGATATTCACACTATACTCTTTTACTGAGCTGCTAGGTACATTTCTTGTGCTGTAAAGTGAAAGCCCGCATCTGAGCACGATACATGGACACAAGACTAATATCAGCATTTGAGGAGGCCAGGTAAAAGTGATGTGCATGGGTCAGGATGAGAAAACAGTTAAACAAGTTTATGCTATAAATTCAAAGCCATAACTCCACCCATATTATTAGACTCATCAAGTGATGATATACTCTCATTATTGGTGATAAACCTTGAATCCAACATGGGTCTACAGATTGCAAACAAAAAAAAGAAAATAAATTAAACATTATTTTTCTTAATTAGTCATCATCATTCACCTTCTCTTTTTCTCTTTGTGTAAATTTTTTTAGCACACTGTCCATCAGTGATGATCTATGTTAACATCATTATGAAATGGTTGTATATCTACAGCGAAAGATAGACAACACATAAAACTTTCAGTTAGCCACCACAGAATCTTACTGACCTCAAATATGCAGTTACACATATAAACACATAAAATCATCATCACTACTCATTGTATGAAATGATTCCCTAGTGCTGTTTACTTCTTGTGTGTGTGTGTGCATGCAGAATAAGCCAATCTTACGCTAGGTAGAGAAAAAAACTTAACCACATGTAAAGTCTGTAATATGAAAGCTATAACCTTTGAGACTGTACCAGTCTTAACAGGTTCATTAGCAACTGTACTGCAGCCCCATAGGAAATCCCAAATTATAGAATTCTTAATTGCACAATTCAGGATTGGAGATTATAACTAGGTTAGTGTTTAGTAAAGATCTGGCCATTGCATTGTTTACTTTCATTCCATTGTTTAGGTTAACTGACAGTTACAAGGGCTCTATAATTTGGGATTTCCTATAGGGCTGCAGTACAGTTGGTAACGAATCTGTTAACAATGGTACAGTCAAAGGTTAGCTTTGACATTATGGGCTTTACCATGTGGGTTTTTTCTTTTGTCATCTTTCTGATCAACAAATATATAATTATACCAACATCAAATGGCTTAGATCAGCCTGCACTAACACACTCACAAGTACACTATATGTAAGAACCAGGGGAATCATGCCTTAAGTTTGTAATGACACTTCAGACTGCTCTTATCAATGTTGTCTTAGGTCGCCGACTGACTACCTGAAAATGGACTAGAGCGTTGGCCTAGTAATCAAAAGGTTTCAGTTTCAATGCTGGGTAAGGCCCAATTATTTTGGTGATGTTGTTGCTTCCTTGAGCAAGAAGCTTTACTCACATTGCTCCAGTATACCCAGCTGTTAAATAGGAGCCTTGTGACCTGGTGTCAACTGGGCAAGCAGCAGCTGTGACATCAATGGGTACCTGCATGGTGTTTACTGGGGAAGCAAATGCCAACTGTCCATGACTCACATAACAGGTGAAGGCTCAGGTGGGACTTTGTGTGCTCACACCCTCACCTGTGAGGCATGGTACAGCTTTCTGTGAGTTACTAGTCATACCCCAGGAAGATTTTCCAGCGCCGTCTCTAGTGCCTGAGTAGCGCACAGGTGTCCCATTGCTAGTCACTGGGTAGGCATGATTGTGGCAACATGGCAGCCAAAGGCTTTGCCATTATTTTTTTTGGATTTGTGTGTGTGTGTGTTTTATACAATATCAAAGCTACCAAAGACATGGATATGCATGAGTATTTCATGAATTTCTAAACCAACAGTGTAAATGGGCCATGAAAATTTTACTTATCCCGTAGAATGGAATTTTCATGGTTTATATAATCATTTTTTTCTTGGGCATTTCATAGCAATTGCCATGGGCCATGCCATGAAACTGTCATGATTTCCATTGCACATTTCCGTGGGTCATTTAGAAATTCATGGAATAACCATGCTTATTCCATGGCCAGTTTCTCTGGTAGTGAAAACGGTTTGACAGCAGACAATTAAGCTATAGCTACTTAACAGGTCTGTTCATAATTTTATGATGCAGCTTGAAATGCACACTGCTAGACATAGGCGTATTATCTTTTAGGTGGTAGCTGTCCATTTTCAGGTAGCCAGTAGGCGACCTCAGTTAGCCCAGTGACATTGATAAGAGCAGCCTGAAGTGTCATTACCAACTTAAGGCACGATTTCCCTGATTTTTACATATAGTGTACTTGTGAGTGTGTTAGTACAGGCTGATCTAAGCCATTTGATGGTGGTATAATTATACATTTGCTGACCAGAAAGATGACAAAAGAAAAACCCACATGGTAAAGCCCATAAAGTCAAAGCTAACCTTTGACTGCACCAGTGTTAACAGATTCATTAGCAACTGTACTGCAGCCCTATAGGAAATCCCAAATTATAGAGCCCTTGTAACTGTCAGTTAACCTAAACAATGGAATGAAAGATAATAACAGAGTGCTTTATTTTTTAAAATTAAATGCTGACTTGCCTAGCTATCATCTCCAGCCCAGAATTGTAAAGGGATATATATTTTTTTGTTAGGCAACGCATAAAACCCCAACAACAGCAAATAGCTTGTCACCTGCACACACACACACACACACACACACACACACACACATACTCAAGTGTGTCGATCGATCCCGACCCTACAAAGGCCACTTAATTTAGGAGATGATAGCTGAACCCACAAACACTCACAACTGTGCCCACAAACATGCAATATTCGTCTTCTGAGTGTTTTCAAAGCCAGCTCTTATAGCTTAATGTTTAGGGTGCAGTTCCATGCAGGTTGGGGTTGCTTCACTACCATGTACTGCAAGGCGCAATACAAACAGTGGTATAGATTTCCACACATGCCATTATCTTCGTAAGTGTATTCAGTGTGCCTTGCAGTACACTGTATTTGCAGACCTAGTCTCTTAGTGCCCAACTTTAAAGGTGTGGGAAAACTCAATGCAGTAAGATGCACACTGGAATGTAATCAGTGACCTCACACCAACATATACTTATTATCGATTGTAAATATGTGAAGAATACTAAGAAGGTGAAGAGCCTGTGAAAGACTTAAAAGCCTGTAAAGCATCTTGTTCTTCAACTTAATGCCTATTATCATCTTGTTCTTCAACATCTTGTTCTTCAACTTAACACTTCTCTTGTGCCAGAAAGCAAATTCTACTCTGGTACAGCCGCTGGACCACGGCGGTTTGTTGGCATGTGGAAGTCACTGGCTATATTCTAGTTCTCGGACAATCAATTTAAGAACTCTGGAACAATGTATTTCATTGTAAACAAGTGACAAACACATAGAATTATTCATATTGGTTGGCATCAATATTATGATCTGTTTGGCATGAAGCAATTTGATTGGTGGCACTCAAATTCGAGTGATGTTTTTTTTTTTTTTACATTGAGTTTCCCCAGACCTATTTTTCAGAGTAGGAACTCAATCGATATGCACTGTGAAGGTGAAAGGTGGTCTGGCCATGTGAGACTAAGTGATGTCACCATTTACATGCATAAGACAAACCTTAAAAATGAAAAACATTGTAATGGAACATGCCTGTCCAAATTTGTCTTCCGAATTCAGCATAGATATGACGGCATTAAGTTTTCCTTACTTGCTGGGCTATGTCAAAGTTGTAGTGAGCTGTTAGGCTTCTTGACATAGGAAGAGATTGCATGATGACAGGTGTTGGTCTGTATTCTTCTCCATTCATGAATAATGCCTTTATTTTGGTTCTGCTGTCCTTGCATTGTTTCTTGTAATAGTCACACTCCTCCTTAACTATCTTGAGATGTCTTTCAGCAGTTTTGATGGCCTACACATAAAAATTTAACTTGACCTGTTATAAGTACAGTAGTTATCATTCTCAAATAAAAATATTGCACTTCCATGCTTAGGTCATGTATTATGAAACATAATAGTACATTATGTGGAGCATGGGGACCTACCTTTAGAAACCAATAGTAAAAGAGTAGCCATTGTACAGTACCTACTACATTAAAATTGTATAGAAACTCTAGGCATAAGCACTACCAGATTTTCTGCTGATATACACAATAGCCACACATAATATTCTAGCACACCCACTCTTTTCCCGTGCTGCAAGAGGTATGATACACTTCCAATAGACAAGTTGTGATATCACCCTGTAGGAATGTGAGGTGTTGATAAGGTGGTAAAATTTTGATCAGTTTTCATTCTTCTGCACTTTTCCAGTCAATACCTCAGTCCCATTGTGTTATATGTCTCGCCATACATGTTTGCTTCACACACTATGATAGTACATCTCTATGTCTAATGGCCATGCAATTTTACAAGCAATTAGAGTGTATTTATACTTGTATTGTACTCGTAAGCTATGATCTAGCTACATGTCAGTTGAAAAAGTGCCCCAACATCATTTAAATCCCCCCCCCCCCTTCCTCCTGCCCATAATTTTGAAAGACCTGTTTTGCCTCCCCTGAAATTATTTTCTAGAAACATTCCTGCCAATAGTTGTTTTGATAATTGATGGCTAATTGATTTATAAATTAATTGAAACTAAGAGCCCTAGTCAATACCAATGTATTGGAACAGATTGGTATCGGCAATACAAAGCTGTCGATACCACCAGAGGACACTCATCTCATGTACTGTATCTTCAACCATCCCTGACTACGTTTCCAGTAGGGAATGAGTTGGCTGGGCTAACAAAGTAGCAAATAATTATGTGTTTAACCTGCTACATTGGCTTCGTGTGTATTCTAATAAATTAGAACTCATGAATTCTTTGTAAAAATGCCAGTGCAGCTATTCCTCAGAAAGAAGCAAGTTTTATGGAGTTTGCAGTAATATACAACGTGTAAAGGCAAAGCACAGATGTTAATTTGTAGGAGTCTGACTTTTAAATGGTGATAAAGCTTGTCTAGGCTCAGTGTTTATTGGAGGATTAGTTTGTTTTGGGGTTGACTCAATCTGGAGTTATCCTCCCTTTCTGTGTAAAGATGAGATCTTAATTCAAGTGATCACAAAGTTAAGTTCACAGCCAGTATAATTTTTTGAGATCAAGTTGAGCAACTTGCTGGCAATCATGTCATTGTATTAAGTACTGATTGCTTCTGAAACTGTTAGGGGGTTATCCTGCCTAACAACCCTAGATTAAATGCTGTCTAGGCTTCAGTGCCTAATATTAGTGTCGGTGTTGGCAAATTATTTGCTAAAAATATTGATATCTGAAGTATCGGTAAAGGTGGTATTGGTACATCTCTAATTTTAATAAACAAGAAAGTTAGTAAAAGTCTCGTATGGCTTCTTAAACTGAACAAACAATTTTGTTCTCAAACTAGGACTGCCACAAACCATATTAGGAATGCAAACAATGTCATGTGCAAGGGACTGACCTATACATGTTTGTGGTTAGTTGCCATTTAAGAAGGCATATCATACTTATGCTAATCTACAGTGATGAACAAACTAGGTACATTAATCTTTGGAATTGAGTTACATGAAGGCCAGCATGCATTGCAGTGCTCTGATCGATATCACTTTCTGCCCCCATAGCAAGTGTATACTAACGGACTACCTGTGATTTTTCACCTTCACATCGATTCATTGATCTTGTAATCATTGCACTATTTTGGTGACAGGTCCAGCACAGGTCAGACATTGGCTTCCCTATGATGATATGAGGCAGACATGTCTTCCAGTATCTGCAAAATGTTGATAGACCGACTGATAACATGCCACTGACTATACACGATTCATCATAAAGGGTGTTCTTGAGTCAGAAAATTAAAAATAAAGTAAGTCATCAACTCTACAGTGTTACCTTTTTGCTTATGCTTGATGGCAATACCTTAATATCATCCCGCTTGTATCCAGGAATCCGTGCAGGAAGAAGGATGCCATTTTCTTCAGGGTAATCGCTGATAAAACGGACTATATGCTGGAAGACCTCATATGGAGTGACATTGGGTGGTAACTTCCCAGTACATGAATGCTCAAGCCATCGAATATCGGTGATGTAGTGATTTTTAATGCCAGCAGTCTCTCCTTGCTGATCCCGTGAAGGAATCTAAGGTTTGCTGGCACACTTTACGGCCATTATGCATGTATGTTGTGTGTGCCGTTTGTCTTTCTTCAACTGTGTGTCCACCATCTGTGATGCGCTCTCTGTTGTTGGTCAATGCCATCATAGCTCCAGTAAGTGCCATGTCAAGGTCCTTGTGACTCAAAGATCAGCTTGGGCACGATGTGATATATAATAGTGCAGAGTAAAGAAGTTGCTAGAAGTGGGACTCTCAATAGTGTAAGGCCAAGCCAGTAGGTATAGCCCTGGAGAACTCCAGAACTGTGAGTAATAGTGTGGTGCGATTTTAAAAATTCTGCCACAAAAAGGGAGATTGGTCCAAACCGTAAGAACCCCCCTGGCCATGCCCTTGATGATGTGATCATTTTTTAAAGCAGGTCTTATTTATATTTGTAGTTGTTACTTTGTTGAAAACTTTAACCTTGTTGCTTATACCAGGAACAGGGCGTGACGCTAGTAGCTTAAACACTTTTAACTTCTAAACCCCGATAGGGAAGTCACTCTATATTCACTACTGCTCAGTGGTTTGTTGAATCATAATGATGCTGGTTTTTAGAGGAATCAACAAAGAGTTAAAGACCTTATTGCACCTATCAATATTACGCCCCACTACCCCCTTCCCGGGTGTACACGGAGGATTAATGGGGGATTTGATCCAATTTGAACTTAAAATTAGTGGGGAATTTGATCGAATTTGAACTTAAAATTTGCCCCACTAGTGGGATATTTAACTGTTCAAAAATGTCAGGTTGTTGCTTCCTGCAAGAATAACCGGTTATAAAAATACTTATGTGGGGATTTGACCACCTGTCGTGTCCGGGGATTTGATATTCGGAAAAGTCAAATCCCCACCCCTCCCCCACTATTTCCCGGGAAGGAGGAGGTGGAGGATAATATTGAAAAGTGCATAAACATTAACTGCTATGTTAAATATGAACACCTTATAATATTGTGTGTTCAAAATCACAATTTTATACATTTGAACTATGCATGAAATTCAAAACTTGCATGTGTGTGAGATTGCACCTCAAACCATGTTGTTCGTGCCAGAGGTATGACAGTTGAGTCTAACTAAAACTACATACGAATTTTTTTTTAATAATGGATTTTAAAAAAGTAAACAAAATAGATAAATTAAAAGATGGCATTTTAATAAAGTAAATTGGGATCGCTGAAAAAAGTAACAAAACATGAAGGGATCGCTGGGGTTGCAAAGTAAGCCACAAATCCATAGTTTGACTTGGCAGAACAGAAAAATATGAAACAAAATGTTTTACTTATTGTGTTATGCGTTAATAGTAATAGCCATATAGCTACCAAGGTAGAGTAAAGTCAAAAGAGGATCACTGTTTTCAGTGATCCCTTCTTGTTTTGTTGCTTTTTCAAGCAATCCCTATCAGTGGCATAGCCAGGAAAAATTTTTACCGATGCAAAGTTTATACATACGTTGACCAAATTGAGGGTCTGCTTCTGACTCAACTGATTCACAAATACTTTTCAAGTATGGGTGGTACAGCATTTGCAGGTTGACTATCTGGTTGGATGGAGGAAACTGTTTCAGAAGACTCTGAACGTTTTTCTACATGTCATAAGTAATGCTCCCGCATAGTTAATGCTATAGTATACCATGCTTCAATCATAAGAGTAGTTTAATTACATGCAACACAACTTACTCCAGAGATATTTTTTTAATGGAGGTCATAGTCATGCACACTACTTTTTATTGATCTGATGTGATGTTTAAGTCAGAGATAATTCATGTGATGTTCAACTACATGTGTTAAGCATGTCGAGCGAGGGAGTCTGGGGTAATGCTCCCCCTCAAGGAAATTTTACTTTGAAATGGAATGTGGAGCAAGCGCTTTTTTTTTATTGTGACAGCTAATGCATAATCAATTAGCTCAATGTAATGCCATGCAGTTAAAAAGTAATGTAAAGACAATTGACGTAAATGTAAATGATCAAGCAGTGTAATGGGAATAGTGGCTATAATCTGTATTGAATGCTCTATTAGAGTATATTACGATGACTGCTCTATTAGAGTATCTCGATCTTTTACAAATTCAAACCACACAAAATAGAATCTATGGCTGTAGTACTTATCAGGGCTGGAGCCTATGGTACCTTGATGGTGCTGGACCACTTTTCAGCTACTGGGGTACAGCAATGCTGTCTAGTAACGTTTGAGTAGAAAATCCGGAGTGCCAAAACTCAGACCTGCTCAGCCTGTTGTTAAGCATTTTTACCAAGGCAGCTACTTTGGTTGCCTCAATGGTAGCTATGCCACTGCCTATTTACCTTTTTAAAATACCATTTTTTAATTTATCTAGTATAATGTGTATGTCAACTCCCTCTTTGTACATGCACAAGCACACACAAATACTCACGCATACAGCTTCTACACACTCACACACTCACACACTGTATACACCCAACACAAAGTGTTACAGCTAGCAGCATTGTTTGTTCATCTTCAGGAAGGATTGTCCTTGACCTGTTGAGAATACATTGCCATCAACTAAGGGATTAAGAGAAATTGTAAGTCTTTTGAAGACACTTTAAGGAACACGTTCGTGCTACAATATCCTATGCATGCTTATGCACACGACCATTACACATGCATGCAAACATGTGTCCTTGAAAGTAAGTAATGTTCAGCCGTGCACATATTAACTATGCAATGGAAACACTTTCTTACATAAATCATATACACTAGCCTTTAGCTGAATGTCATGAACCATGATAGTGGGTTCATAATAGGTATCGTGGAAATTTTCAAAGATACTTAGATACTTATATGTGACTGAATTTGAGAAAACCGTCGATCTACACACAAGAATAGATTGTGAGATACACGGTCTTAAAGATTTTAATCGAGTATAGCTCGGGAAGGTCAAAAGTTACGAGTTTGAAATTTTCACCGTGAATGCAGCCACCTATCACTACTGGACAATGATCCATGCTATTACCATGCGATTCCCATGATCCTATGAACTACGCATGAAAGCTGCAGTTGGTTTTTTTTTCATGGGTAATGAAATACCCATGAAATGCTGGAGTAAAATAATGTACCCACGACCAACCCATGAACGAGTGAGTTTTCATGGGTTTGTATACCATGAAAATCTGTGAATCACAGCCATGAAAAACCTGTTGAAAACTATGAATAATATTCATTGGCTTTCCACAGGTTTTTCATAGGTGAGATTTCACAGGCTTTTCATGGGTTGTGCATGCATACAAACCCATGAAAACCCACTTGTTCATGGGTTGTTCGTGGGTACATTATTTTGCTCCGTGCATTTCATAGGTATTTCATTACCCGTGAAAAATACCAAGTACAACTTCCATGGGTATTTCATGAGGATCATGGGATTTCCATGGTAACAGCATGGATTTATTGTCCAGTAGTGTATGCTATTTAACACACTTTAGTCAGCAGTAGGCTAGTTATTGACATAACCATGATTTTGAGGAACCTTTTTCACCACGGTACCTATATCACACGTACATTACCTAGGGTGGTGGTGGCGGTGGTGGGAGGGCAATTGATATATGAAGAGAAAATGGCCGAGCGGGTTATATGGAGTGTCCAGCCTTATTATAGGGCCACCATTTCCACCAGCACCGCTCATTGCCACCAGCACCACTCAAAGTGAAGGAAATATACTTAGAAAATGTCTGGACAGCTTCTCAAGACAGTCCACGTCTGTAGCTTTGTGCTCCAGCTGCCCAGTGCCATTCCAAGGTGCCAGTGTGCTCCCAGTAGCTCACACACGCCCGTACAATTCCACTCGAGAAAAGCAGCCTTGGCAAAGTATTGGCTTGGCTGTGGTGCAAAAGTGTAGTGTATTGATGTGGCTATCCATTTATGGTGAAAAGTCAACTTCAAGGTTGTGTGCGTGGATCGACGTTTTTGTAAAATTTGGTCACATATACTTATAAAGATACTTAGATGCTGAGATACTTAAATTTTATGTTGGAGTGTTTTGGACTACAGTGGAACCTGTCTTAACAACCACCTCTATGGTAAGACCACCTCTCTAAAATGGTCAACTTTAGATTTACCTACTGAAGAAGGTATAAACTAATTCACCCATCTAAAGCATGATAATAGCCTAAGCGACCAGGACAATGATGAAGGTGTTGGTTGTGTGACAATGTCATAGATAGTTTGACTTTGTTTCGATTTTAATTTACAACTCATTAATTTTTAATAGTTTCCATGAAGCTTTAGCTTTAAAATTCCTCGTATGTATGTATGTACTTGTAGTACTTGTATATATGTTTGTTATTTTTTTATTTTTTTATAGGATTTACTTGGTGAAGTTGGAGAGAGTGGCATAGACCCTGGCCCTAATGTATGTCTCCAGTAATTTCACTATGTCATTAATCCTGTTTTAGTCATACTCAGGGTAAGGATGGCAACATTGGACCAACTGGTGCTACTTGAGCACAAGTGAGTCATCTTTTATTGTTTGTATAGTGTGTGTCATGTTGCCTTTGTCTCTGATTCTTTCATTAAGAGCAAAATTATTTGTAATTTCACACCATTACGGAAGCCCATTATCATTTGGTCGGAAATGCTGTAAGAATTGTTTATGAAACAATTCACGGCAGGGAACTGAGGGCTCCCAGGCCCAGCTGGCTTGCCTGGAGGGAAGGGAGCATCAGGACTCGCTGGAACTGCCAGCTACCCCTCTGGAACCTGGTGATGATAGAGATGACGTTGAAGATGGAGATCAAGGAGAACTTGTGAGTGTCCGGTTTTTTATTGGTGTATGTTACATCGTGGAGACTTAGCTTACATACATTGCTTTATTATTGTGTGCGTGTTGTGTGTGTATGTGTGTGTGTTTGTATGTTTGTGTGTGTGTGTATGTGTTTTGAAGTGTTCACTCAGTCATTTGTGTGTACCATTCGTATCTGTGTATATGCACACTTACATATGTAAATACACACTTAATAATAAATAAATAAACCCCATTCTTAATAAACACCTCTGTGGTGGTTAACACGCCAGTTAAAGTTGTGAATGTTGAATGTGCTGTACATGTATATAGTGGTTTTACAAAATTTAGTTATTTCTGTGTAACCAGACCCTAGTCTGGGTTTTGGTAGCATACAATAGAATTAAATCTGCACTCTTTTCCCCGTGCTGCAAGAGGTATGATACAGTTCCAATAGACAAGTTGTGATATCACCCTGTAGGAATGTGAGGTGTCGATAAGGTGGTAAAAATTTTGATCAGTTTTCATTCTTCTGCACTTTTCCAGTCAATACCTCAGTCCCATTGTGTTATACGTCCCACCATGCTTGCTTCACACACTATGACAGTCTTCACACACTATGACAGTACATCTCTATGTCTAATGGCCATGCAATTGTACAAGCAATTAGTATTCATAGGCTATTATCTACATGTCAATTGAAAAAGTGCCCCAACGTCTTTTAAGTTCTCCCCCCCTCCTCCTGCCTTGAAAGACCTGTTTTGCCTCACCTGAAATTATTTTCTAGAAACATTCCTGCCAATAGTTGTTTTGATAATTGATTGAAAATTGAACAATCATTCATTCAATCATGTTTTGACAAGATTTTAAAAATTCTGGCAAAAAAAGGCAGATTGGTCCAAACCGTAAGAATCCCCCTGGTCATGCCATTGATCATGTGATCATTTTTAAAGAAGGTCTTATTTATATTTGTAGTTGTTACTTGATGCTTTATACACAGGGTAGATGATCAACTATCACGCGCCATTGTTGGTTGAGGGCAAACAAGATCTTTGGCATAATCTGGACAAATTTCGCGGATCTTCTGAAATAGGTAGTATTGACAATCTGTACTTAGTCCATCTGGTACAACCTGAGATGGCAGACAATGGGGTGAGGGATGCCACAACGAATCCTTCACCAACACAATTTGGCACTCCTTGCCAGAGTTGGAGCTCTTCACAAATACTGTGCCAGGTGAGGTAGCTTTAATATGAAAATGCTGCATTTAGGTAGTCCCTTTTAAAGCAGTTTTCTTTGTGTGCTCCTCAAAGAACTCACTCCATTTGTAGGTTGGAACAAAGTAATCCCCTTCAAGAGTGCCTACTAGTTGTGGAACATTGACAAATGAAGAGGTGCTGATCACATTGGCAATGTCATCCAGACTGCCAACCTTTGTGCGGCGAAAGGTCTACTTTGCAAGTCAAGTCCAAAGCACCAATCAGATGCGAACTTTGTATGACCCACTGGTAAGAATGATATTTTTATCTCCTGATGTAAGCCAGTCAGTACACGCCACATTAGGTATCCCATCGTGTATCTGTATTTTGTCCACAGCAATTATCTGCGTGCAAGTGGACCGATGTCTGAATTATTGAATTAGTGATGATTGAATTAGCACCTTTTCCTACGTTGAAGGGATTGACAACAGTGACGTCACTACGGACAATCCTTGTCACGGGTTAGACTTGTCGTTAAGGGTTGACCAGTTCACAAAATATGACCTTCATATAAATCTTCAACCATTGTGGAGTTAGTTAATACCAAAAAATAATTGTACCTTGTCTTTGTCCTGAGTAATAGCACCACACAATTATTGGTGCCATGCCTGGGCAACCAAGGCGATGAAGTTCAGAGACAAACTGGTAGTGCACTGCTGTGATTTGATTGCACTCTCCCAATGAAACATTGAAAAAAAGTAAATTCACAGAGAAACCAAGTCAAGTTAGTAAGATATGACCACTCAAAGTCTGAACCTGTAATGAGTATTGTGCGTACATAAAACTATTAGTTCGTATGGAATGACATCACTGTTGTGAATCCTGCCCATACTATATCTGTGTTAGAATGCTGTGGCTAACTTTTTGTATTAACAGCTGCTTGGTGTGGGTTAATTAGGTTCATGAGGAAGGAGACAAACTTAACTTATGGCTAGCATCACTAGTAGCATTACCTGTTTATAAAGGCCATTACATGTAATGGCCTTTATAAACAGGTAGCCGCTATGACAAGTTTCACTGTATAGTGTTAAATAAAATTCTCTAATGGAGAATTTGCACATAAACTGCCTGTTTAAAATATTGGTCTGAAGGCGACCACTTATATGAGTATGTTTTGCTTACCTTATTGCTTTTAGATGATGGTAGCAGCAGCTTTATGTCATCCCTCTTGTACCCGGGAATTTGGCATGCAACAGAATGGCATTCTGTTCTGAATAGTTCTGTATGAACTTTACCAGGTTGGTGATGTGCTTAAAAGAAAGTGCATTGCGTGGGGTAACTGTGCTGTTTCCATGAGTCAGGGGACATAGGCCATTATTGAGGTAACTCTTCTTAATGGCTGGAACCCTGTGTTTCCCCACACTATGCAGAAAGTTGTATGTTTTTCTGCACAACTGTTGTCCACTGTGCATGTAGGCAATACATGTTTTCTGTCTTTTTGCAGGTTTGTGGCGGCCTTCTACCACTGGTGGTATTGGCCTAAAGTCCTCAGAATCTATGGTGGTGGATGTGCAGCTTAGTGGAAGGCTTTATCATGGATTGAACAAGCGCCTATTTTTAAGTGTACAGAATAAATTTTGCTGTAAATTATTATAAAAATACTTTGATTGTGCCTATGATCAATATTATGTACTAGAAAAAATAGTTAAGATTTTGTTAAGGTAACATTGTTGGTAGTACGGATGGGAGCCAGTGAAATTTAGTAAGCTTAAAGGTATATGAAACTTTAACATCTTTCCAGATCATCTTCCATCTTTTCAGATCGTGAATCATGCGGGGGGGCAAAAAGCAACCCTTCCCACATGCATGGAACTTGCTCTTCCAAGTCAGTGATATCAAGGGCTTTGCCAGGATTTTTTAACACGCTGACTGCTCTATTAGGGTATATCGATCTTGCATGTCAAATTTCTGAAACCTACCTAGAATTACCATTAAAGTCTTCATTCAGCATTGTATCAAGTAAACTAGATAACATACAGTTCATTATAATTTATTGCAAGCTTTGAATGTCTAATCAGTTTACTAAAATTTTATGAGGCAGCCTAGCTGCCTCACAAGCCGTCCCGGAGACATGCATGGCTACAAGTGAAGCCTCGTGCACTGACATAACCTAGACCTAGTCAAAGGCTGTCCAGCCCCATGTATGAAAGTGAGTAGAGGGGGAGAGGCATTCACGATGTGTTACTTGGGATTAGCTAAAGGTAGTATCGCAATGCTGTATAGAAACCTTATAGCTAGCCACTCAGAGTAGTGTAATGATGTATGCGTATAATGGCTTCAATTAATGGAGCAATTAACGCTGGGTGGCCACAAAAGCCAAGCAAACCAGACATGGTTAAGCTTAAAAGCTCAAATTTGGAAATTGGATTTGGCGAAATCCAATTTTCAAAACTTCAAAAGAATAAGACTTTAGCTCGTTGCGCGCTGTGTGACCAAAGCACTAAAGCTTAATGCTTTTATGTAGTAATAATTGGATGATGGAAAGATCCCCTTATCAAGGTTCAAGGTTGAGCATAATCTTTTCAAAAGTGGATACTGGCATGTGATACCAGCCTTACATGGCTCCACACTTACCTGATGTTATATTCCGGTGTATATTTACTACTGTTTTGATCCATTTTATGGCAACTTGATAAGGGGATCTTTCCATCATCCAATTATTACTACATAAAAGCATTAAACTTTAGTGCTTTGCTCACACAGCGCGCAACGAGCTAAAGTCTTATTCTTTTGAAGTTTTGAAAATTGGATTTCGCCAAATCCAATTTCCAAATTTGAGCTTTTAAGCTTAACCATGTCTGGTTTGCTTGGCTTTTGTGGCCACCCAGCGTTAATTGCTCCATTAATTGAAGCCATTATACGCATACACCATTACAATATTCTGAGTGGCTAGCTATAAGGTTTCTATACAGCATTGCGATACTTTTTATTATTATTATTATTATTAGCACTTTACAGTGACCAGCACTGAAGGTCTGACAGCAACATGTGCTGCAGCCTTACTACCCGGCTTTAGCTAATCCCGGGCCCAAGGAACACATCGTGAATACCTCTCCCCCTCTATTCACTTTCAACCATGGGGCTGGACAGCCTTTGACTAGGTCTAGGTTATGTCAGTGCACGAGGCTTCCCTTGTAGCCATGCATGTCTCCGGGACGACTTGTGAGGCAGCTGCCTCATAAAATTTTAGTAAACTGATAAGGCATTCAAAGCTTGCAATAAATTTTAATGAACTGTATGTTATCTAGTTTACTTGATACAATGCTGAGTGAAGACTTCAGTAGTAATTCTAGGTAGATTTCAGAATTTGACATGCAAGATCGATATACCCTAATAGAGCAGTCAGCGTATTAAAAAATCCTGGCAAAGCCCTGATCATGACTTGGCAGAGCAAGTGCCATGCATGTAGGAAGGAGTTGCCCCACGATCTGAAAAGATGGTAGATGATCTTGAAAGATGCTAAAGTTTTATATACCCTTACGCTTACTAAATTTCACTGGCTCCCATCCGAGCTACCAACAATGTTACCTTAACAAAATCTTAGCTATTTTTTCGAATACATAATATTGATCATAGGCACAATCAAAGTATTTTTATAATAATTTACAGCAAAACTTATTCTGTACACTTAAAAATAGGCGCTTGTTCAATCCATGATAAAGCCTTCCACTAAGCTGCACATCCACCACCATAGATTCTGAGGACTTTAAGCCAATACCACCAGTGGTAGAAGGCCGCCACAAACCTGCAAAAAGACAGAAAACATGTATTGCCTACATGCACAGTGGACAACAGTTGTGCAGAAAAACATACAACTTTCTGCATAGTGTGGGGAAACACAGGGTTCCAGCCATTAAGAAGAGTTACCTCAATAATGGTCTATGTCCCCGGACTCATGGAAACAGCAAAGTTACCCCACACAATGCACTTTCTTTTAAGCACATCACCAACCTGGTAAAGTTCATACAGAACTATTCAGAACAGAATGCCATTCTGTTGCGTGCCGAATTCCCGGGTACAAGAGGGATGACATAAAGCTGCTACCATCATCTAAAAGCAATAAGGTAAGCAAAACATACTCATATAAGTGGTCACCTTCAGACCAATATTTTAAACAGGCAGTTTATGTACAAATTCTCCATTAGAGAATTTTATTTAGCTGTAATGGCCTTTATAAACAGGTAGCCGCTATGACAAATTTCACTGTATAGTGCGTCAGAGAATGCTACTAGTGATGCTAGCCATAAGTTAAGTTTGTCTCCTTCCTCATGAACCTAATTAACCCACACCAAGCAGCTGTTAATACAAAAAGTTAGCCACAGCATTCTAACACAGATATAGTATGGGCAGGATTCACAACAGTGATGTCATTCCATAGGAACTAATAGTTTTATGTACCAACAATACTCATTACAGGTTCAGACTTTGAGTGGTCATATCTTACTAACTTGACTTGGTATCTCTGTGAATTTACTTTTTTTTAATGTTTCATTGGGAGAGTGCAATCAAATCACAGCAGTACACTACCAGTTTGTCTCTGAACTTCATCACCTTGGTTGCCCAGGCATGGCACCAATAATTGTGTGGTGCTATTACTCAGGACAAAGACAAAGTACAATTTTTTTTTGGTATTAACTAACTCCACAATGGTTGAAGATTTGTATGAAGGTCATATTTTGTAAACTGGTCAACCCTTAACGACAAGTCTAACCTGTGACAAGGATTGTCCGTAGTGACGTCACTGTTGTCAATCCCTATTTTATACTATATTATTTATGACATGGGAGGCGACCACTGTCATTCCAGTGACAGCATTTTCCCAAGTTTACAGTATATAGCTACTTTGTACTGCATGGAAAAGACAATATGTGGTAGTGCTTTTGTTCTCCCACAAAAAAAATGCAATAATGTAGCTGCTTATGTACTTATATACAACTTAGCTTATTTCTCAGCAACTTCTCTAAAGCCAATGGACTATGTATGAAAAGCCTTTTATCAAGAATTCATTATAAGTATTATGAATTAAGTATTATTACTTGTGAAACATTGCAGAAGTTAAAACATTCTTTGTATTATTGTATAGAAAATATGGCGGCGATACAAGGAATGCTGTTTAACTGAAAGTGCTGCTGCCTTGGGTTTAGGTCCTGTGGCCTACAGGACATTTTGTAAATATTGGCAGGACTTGCTCCTGCACGTTATCATCAGCAAGTACCACAGTGACTTATGCTGGACATGCCAGCAAAATAGTACTGCTATTATGAAGGTCACCAACCGATCAGACCACGAAAAAGAGAGGGTATTTTCATATTCTGGTAATCTACAATCTGACACCTAACTATAAAGGATGTAAAATCCTACAGGTCTAGCTAGCTATCAGAAATATCTTGGGTTAGAAGTGTCAGATTAGAGAGATTTACCCTGCATAAATTTACTGGTTATATAACACACTATACAATGGATTGTGTGTATGGTACAAAGTCTATAGACAATGAAAATAACATATTTTGTTGCATTCTGAAGACCAGAATTAAAAAACAAAAACAAAAAAACAAGAGATGACATTGAACCACATCCATCGTACAGTATGTTATACACTGGATTTAGACATCACTGTATTTTTGTACCTTCTTCAGGTGATACGCTTGGCTAGGGACCATCTTAAAATCATCAGTGAGGAGAGGACTGCATATCGGACCATATGCAAGACAACTCGACAAAACTTGAAAGACCAGTTTGAAGTAGACGGAACCCTCCAACTGAGTACAGAAGTGAAAAGGCACTACAGCTTTGACATGGCGCAGCAGGTAAAAATGTTCACTGTAACTTACATACACATGTTCGTTTCTAATAGGTGCATTATCCAAGCGACCCTTTCCAGCCAGGACCTGTGTACTTCCTTACGCCACGCAAATGTGCCATCTTCGGTGTATGCTGCGAGGTTATACCACGGCAAGTAAGCACTATAGCTGTTTTCAAAAGCAAACCAATACCTCCCATACTGTGCTGGTGACATATTTGATAGATGAATCATTCAACATTGGAAAAGGTGCTAATTCAATCATCACTTTTTTGCCAACCATGGATTAGGGGAGACATCGGTCCACTTGCACGCAGATAATTGCTGTGGACAAAATAAAAACAGATACATGATGGGATACCTAATGTGGCGTGTACTCACTGGCTTACATCGGGAGATAAAAATATCATTCCTACCAGTGGGTCATACAAAGTTCGCATCTGATTGGTGCTTTGGACTTGACTTGCAAAGCAGACCTTTCGCCGCACAAAGGTTGGCAGTCTGGATGACATTGCCAATGTGATCAGCTCCTCTTCATTTGTCAATGTTCCACAACTAGTAGGCACTCTTGAAGGGGATTACTTTGTTCCAACCTACAAATGGAGTGAGTTCTTTGAGGAGCACACAAAGAAAACTGCTTTAAAAGGGATTACCCAAATGCAGCATTTTCAAAGCGACCTCACCTGGCACAGTATTTGTGAAGAGCTCCAACTCTGGCAATGAGTGCCAAATTGTGTTGGTGAAGGATTCGTTGTGGCATCCCTCACCCCATTGTCTGCCATCTCAGGTTGTACCAGATGGATTAAGTACAGATTGTCAATACTGCCTATTTCAGAAGATCCGCAAAATTTGTCCAGATTATGCCAAAGATCTTGTTTGCCCTCAACCAACAATGGCGCGTGATAGTTGATCATCTACCTTGTGTATAAAGCATCAAGTAGCAACTACAAATATAAATAAGACCTGCTTTAAAAATGATCACATGATCAAGGGCATGGCATCAAGTAACAACTACAAATATAAATAAGACCTACTTTAAAAATGATCACATGATCAAAGGCATGACCAGGGGGATTCTTACGGTTTGGACCAATCTGCCTTTTTGTGCCAGAATTTTTAAAATCTTGTCAAAACATGATTGAATGAATGATTGTTCAATTTTCAATCAATTATCAAAACAACTATTGGCAGGAATGTTTCTAGAAAATAATTTCAGGTGAGGCAAAACAGGTCTTTCAAGGCAGGAGGAGGGGCAGAACTTAAAAGACGTTGGGGCACTTTTTCAATTGACACGTAGATCACAGCCTATGAATACTAATTGCTTGTAAAATTACATGGCCATTAGACATAGAGATGTACCGTCATAGTGTGTGAAGCAAGCATGGTAGGACGTATAACACAATGGGACTGAGGTATTGACTGGAAAAGTGCAGAAGAATGAAAACTGATCAAAATTCACATTCCTACAGGGTGATATCACAACTTGTCTATTGGAACTGTATCATACCTCTTGCAGCACGGGGAAAAGAGTGCAGATTTAATTCTGTTGTATGCTACCAAAACCCAGACTAGGGTCTGGTTACACAGAAATAACTAAATTTTGTAAAACCACTATATACATGTACAGCACATTCAACATTCACAACTGTAACTGGCGTGTTAACCACCACAGAGGGGTTTATTAAGAGTGGGGTTTATTTATTTATTATTAAGTGTGTATTTACATAATTATGTAGGTGTGCATATACACAGGTACGAATGGTACACACAAATGACTAAGTGAACACTTCAAAACACACACACACACACAAACATACAAACACACACACATACACACACAACACATACACACACAACACACGCACAGTAATACAGCAATGTATGTAAGCTAAGTCTCCACGATGTAACATACACCAATAAAAAACCGGACACTCACAAGTTCTCCTTGGTCTCCATCTTCAACGTCATCTCTATCATCACCAGGTTCCAGAGGGGTAGCCGGCAGTTCTAGTGAGTCCTAATGCTCCCTTCCCTCCAGGCAAGCCAGCTGGGCCTGGGAGCCCTCAGTTCCCTGCCGTGAATTGTTTCATAAACAATTCTTATAGCATTTCCGACCAAATGATCATGGGCTTCCCTAATGGTGTGAAATTACAAATAATTTTGCTCTTAATGAAGAATCAGAAACAAAGGCAACATGACACAAACTATACAAACAATAAAAGATGACTCACTTGTGCTCCAGTAGCACCAGTTGGTTCAAGGTTGCCATCCTTACCCTGAGTATGACTAAAACAGGATTAATGACATAGTGAAATTACTGGAGACATACATTAGGGCCAGGGTCTATGCCACTCTCTCCAACTTCACCAAGTAAACCCTATAAAATTTAAAAAACTAACAAACATACATACAAGTACATACATACATACAAACAAGAAATTTTAAAGCTAAAGCTTCATGGGAACTATTTAAAAAATATTGAGTTGTAAATTCACCAGAAACAAAGTCAAACTATCTATGACATTGTCACCCAACCTACACCTTCATCATTGTCCTGGTCGCTTAGGCTATTATCATGCTTTAGATAGGTGAATTAATTTATACCTTCTTCAGTAGGTAAATCTAAAGTTGACCATTTTAGAGAGGTGGTCTTACCATAGAGGTGGTTGTTAAGACAGGTTCCACTGTAGTCCAAAACACTCCAACATAAAAGTTAAGTATCTCAGCATCTAAATATCTTTATAAGTATATGTGACCAAATTTTACAAAAACGTCAATCTACGCACACAACCTTGAAGTTGACTTTTCACCATAAATGGATAGCCACATTAATACACTACACTTTTGCACCACAGCCAAGCCAATACTTTGCCAAGGCTGCTTTCTCGAGTGGATTTGTACGGGCGTGTGTGAGCTACTGGGAGCACACTGGCACCTTGGAATGGCACTGGGCAGCTGGAGCACGAAGCTACAGACGTGGACTATCTTGAGAAGCTGTCCAGACATTTTCTAAGTGTATTTCCTTCACTTTGAACGGTGCTGGTGGCAATGAATGGTGCTGGTGGAAATGGTGGCCCTATAATAAGGCTGGACACTCCATGTAACCCGCTCGGCCATTTTCTCTTCATATATCAATTGCCCTCCCACCGCCGCCACCACCACCCTAGGTAATGTACGTGTGATATAGATACCGTGGTGAAAAAGGTTGCTCAAAATCATGGTTATGTCAATAACTAGCCTACTGCTGACTAAAGTGTGTTAAATAGCATACACTACTGGACAATAAATCCATGCTGTTACCATGGAAATCCCATGATCCTCATGAAATACCCATGGAAGTTGTACTTGGTATTTTTCACGGGTAATGAAATACCTATGAAATGCACGGAGCAAAATAATGTACCCACGAACAACCCATGAACAAGTGAGTTTTCATGGGTTTGTATGTATGCACAACCCATGAAAAGCCTGTGAAATCTCACCTATGAAAAACCTGTGGAAAGCCAATGAATATTATTCATAGGTTTTCAACAGGTTGTTCATGGCTGTGATTCACAGATTTTCATGGTATAATGAAAACTCACTCGTTCATGGGTTGTTCGTGGGTACATTATTTTACTCCAGCATTTCATGGGTATTTCATTACCCATGAAAAAAAAACCAACTGCAGCTTTCATGCGTAGTTCATAGGATCATGGGAATTTCATGGTAATAGCATGGATCATTGTCCAGTAGTGATAGGTGGCTGCATTCACGGTGAAAATTTCAAACTCGTAACTTTTGGCCTTCCCGAGCTATACTCGATTAAAATCTTTAAAACCGTGTATCTCACAATCTATTCTTGTGTGTAGATCGACGGTTTTCTCAAATTCAGTCACATATAAGTATCTAAGTATCTTTGAAAATTTCCACGATACCTATTATGAACCCACTATCGTGGTTCATGACATTCAGCTAAAGGCTAGCGTATATGATTTATGTAAGAAAGTATTTCCATTGCATAGTTAATATGTGCACGGCTGAACATTACTTACTTTCAAGGACACATGTTTGCATGCATGTGTAATGGTCGTGTGCATAAGCATGCATAGGATATGTAGCACGAACGTGTTCCTTAAAGTGTCTTCAAAAGACTTACAATTCTCTTAATCCCTTAGTTGATGGCAATGTATTCTCAACAGGTCAAGGACAATCCTTCCTGAAGATGAACAAACGATGCTGCTAGCTGTAACACTTTGTGTTGGGTGTATACAGTGTGTGTGTGTGTAGAAGCTGTATGCATGAGTATTTGTGTGTGCTTGTGCATGTACAAAGAGGGAGTTGACATACACATTATACTAGATAAATCAAAAAATGGTATTTTAAAAAGGTAAATAGGCAGTGGCGTAGCTACCATTGAGGCAACCAAAGTAGCTGCCTTGGTAAAAATGCTTAACAGCAGGCTGAGCAGGCCTGAGTTTTGGCACTCCGGATTTTCTACTCAAACGTTACTAGACAGCATTGCTGTACCCCAGTAGCTGAAAAGTGGTCCAGCACCATCAAGGTACCATAGGCTCCAGCCCTGATAAGTGCTCTATTTTGTGTGGTTTGAATTTGTAAAAGATCGAGATACTCTAATAGAGCAGTCATCGTAATATACTCTAATAGAGCACAATATTATAAGGTGTTCACAATTAACATAGCAGTTAATGTTTATGCACTTTTCAATATTATCCTCCACCTCCTCCTTCCCTGGAAATAGTGGGGGAGGGGTGGGGATTTGACTTTTCCGAATATCAAATCCACGGACACGACAGGTGGTCAAATCCCCACATAAGTATTTTTAAAACCGGTTATTCTTGCAAGAAGCAACAACCTGACATTTTTGAACAGTTAAATATCCCAAATTTTAAGTTCAAATTCGATCAAATCCCCCACTAATTTTAAGTTCAAATTGGATCAAATCCCCATTAATCCTCCGTGTACACCCGGGAAGGGGGTAGTGGGGCGTAATATTGATAGGTGCAATAAGGTCTTTAACTCATTGTGGCTTCCTCTAAAAACCAGCATCATTATGATTCAACAAACCACTGAGCAGTAGTGAATATAGAGTGACTTCCCTATCGGGGTTTAGAAGTTAAAAGTGTTTAAGAACTACTAGCGTCACGCCCTGTTCCTGGTATAAGCAACAAGGTTAAAGTTTTCAACAAAGTAACAACTACAAATATAAATAAGACCTGCTTTAAAAAATGATCACATCATCAAGGGCATGGCCAGGGGGGTTCTTACGGTTTGGACCAATCTCCCTTTTTGTGGCAGAATTTTTAAAATCGCACCACACTATTACTCACAGTTCTGGAGTTCTCCAGGACTATACCTACTGGCTTGGCCTTACACTATTGAGAGTCCCACTTCTAGCAACTTCTTTACTCTGCACTATTATATATCACATCGTGCCCAAGCTGATCTTTTGAGTCACAAGGACCTTGACATGGCACTTACTGGAGCTATGATGGCATTGACCAACAACAGAGAGCACATCACAGATGGTGGACACACAGTTGAAGAAAGACAAACGGCACACACAACATACATGCATAATGGCCGTAAAGTGTGCCAGCAAACCTTAGATTCCTTCACGGGATCAGCAAGGAGAGACTGCTGGCATTAAAAATCACTACATCACCGATATTCGATGGCTTGAGCATTCATGTACTGGGAAGTTACCACCCAATGTCACTCCATATGAGGTCTTCCAGCATATAGTCCGTTTTATCAGCGATTACCCTGAAGAAAATGGCATCCTTCTTCCTGCACGGATTCCTGGATACAAGCGGGATGATATTAAGATATTGCCATCAAGCATAAGCAAAAAGGTAACACTGTAGAGTTGATGACTTACTTTACTTTTAATTTTCTAACTCCAGAACACCCTTTATGATGAATCGTGTATAGTCAGTGGCATGTTATCAGTCGGTCTATCAACATTTTGCAGATACTGGAAGACATGTCTGCCTCATATCATCATAGGCAAGCCAATGTCTGACCTGTGCTGGACCTGTCACCAAAATAGTGCAATGATTACAAGATCAATGAATTGATGTGAAGGTGAAAAATCACGGGTAGTCTGTTAGTATACACTTGCTATGGGGGCAGAAAGTGATATCGATCAGAGCACTGCAATGCATGCTGGCCTTCTTGTAACTCAATTCCAAAGATTAATGTACCTAGTTTGTTCATCACTGTAGATTAGCATAAGTATGATATGCCTTCTTAAATGGCAACTAACCACAAACATGTATAGGTCAGTCCTTTGCACATGATTGAAGGACATTGTTTGTATTCCTAATATGGTTTGTGGCAGTCCTAGTTTGAGAACAAAATTGTTTGTTCAGTTTAAGAAGCCATACGAGACTTTTACTAACTTTCTTGTTTATTAAAATTAGAGATGTACCAATACCACCTTTACCGATACTTCCGATATCAATATTTTTAGCAAATAATTTGCCAACACCGACACTAATATTAAGCACTGAAGCCTAGACAGCATTTAATCTAGGGTTGTTAGGCAGGATAACCCCCTAACAGTTTCAGAAGCAATCAGTACTTAATACAATGACATGATTGCCAGCAAGGTGCTCAACTTGATCTCAAAAAATTATACTGGCTGTGAACTTAACTTTGTGATCACTTGAGTTAAGATCTCATCTTTACACAGAAAGGGAGGATAACTCCAGATTGAGTCAACCCCAAAACAAACTAATCCTCGAATAAACACTGAGCCTAGACAAGCTTTATCACCATTTATAAGTCAGACTCCTACAAATTAACATCTGTGCTTTGCCTTTACACATTGTATATTACTGTAAACTCCATAAAACTTGCTTCTTTCTGAGGAATAGCTGCACTGGCATTTTTACAAAGAATTCATGAGTTCTAATTTATTAGAAAACACACGAAGCCAATGTAGCAGGTTAAACACATAATTATTTGCTACTTTGTTAGCCCAGCCAACTCATTCCCTACTGGAAACGTAGTCAGGGATGGTTGAAGATACAGTACATGAGATGAGTGTCCTCTGGTGGTATTGACAGCTTTGTATTGCTGATACCAATCTGTTCCAATACATTGGTATTGACTAAGGCTCTTAGTTTCAATTAATTTATAAATCGATTAGCCATCAATTATCAAAACAACTATTGGCAGGAATGTTTCTAGAAAATAATTTCAGGGGAGGCAAAACAGGTCTTTCAAAATTATGGGCAGGAGGAAGGGGGGGGAAGAATTTAAATGATGTTGGGGCACTTTTTCAACTGACATGTAGATCATAGCCTACGAGTACAATACAAGTATAAATACACTCTAATTGCTTGTAAAATTGCATGGCCATTAGACATAGAGATGTACTGTCATAGTGTGTGAAGCAAGCATGATGGGACGTATAACACAATGGGACTGAGGTATTGACTGGAAAAGTGCAGAAGAATGAAAACTGATCAAAAATTTTACCACCTTATCAACACCTCACATTCCTACAGGGTGATATCACAACTTGTCTATTGGAAGTGTATCATACCTCTTGCAGCACGGGAAAAGAGTGGGTGTGCTAGAATATTATGTGTGGCTATTGTGTATATCAGTAGAAAATCTGGTAGTGCTTATGCCTAGAGTTTCTATACAATTTTAATGTAGTAGGTACTGTACAATGGCTACTCTTTTACTATTGGTTTCTAAAGGTAGGTCCCCATGCTCCACATAATGTACTATTATGTTTCATAATACATGACCTAAGCATGGAAGTGCAATATTTTTATTTGAGAATGATAACTACTGTACTTATAACAGGTCAAGTTAAATTTTTACGTGTAGGCCATCAAAACTGCTGAAAGACATCTCAAGATAGTTAAGGAGGAGTGTGACTATTACAAGAAACAATGCAAGGACAGCAGAACCAAAATAAAGGCATTATTCATGGATGGAGAAGAATACAGACCAACACCTGTCATCATGCAATCTCTTCCTATGTCAAGAAGCCTAACAGCTCACTACAACTCTGACATAACCCAGCAAGTAAGGAAAACTTAATGCCGTCATATCTATGCTGAATTCGGAAGACAAATTTGGACAGGCATGTTCCATTACAATGTTTTTCATTTTTAAGGTTTGTCTTATGCATGTAAATGGTGACACTACTTAGTCTCACATGGCCAGACCACCTTTCACCTTCACAGTGCATATCGATTGAGTTTCTACTCTGAAAAAAAGGTCTGGGGAAACTCAATGTAAAAAAAACAAAACATCACTCGAATTTGAGTGCCACCGATCAAATTGCTTCATGCCAAATAGATGATAATATTGATGCCAACCAATATGAATAATTCTATGTGTTTGTCACTTGTTTACAATGAAATACATTGTTCCAGAGTTCTTAAATTGATTGTCCGAGAACTAGAATATAGCCAGTGACTTCCATATGCCAACAAACCGCCGTGGTCCAGCGGCTGTACCAGAGTAGAATTTGCTTTCTGGTACAAGAGAAGTGTTAAGTTGAAGAACAAGATGATAATAGGCATTAAGTTGAAGAACAAGATGCTTTACAGGCTTGCTTTTAAGTCTTTCACAGGCTCTTCACCTTCTTAGTATTCTTCACATATTTACAATCGATAATAAGTATATGTTGGTGTGAGGTCACTGATTACATTCCAGTGTGCATCTTACTGCATTGAGTT
The DNA here is from genome assembly GCF_963678975.1 of Dysidea avara. Taxonomy (NCBI): domain Eukaryota; kingdom Metazoa; phylum Porifera; class Demospongiae; order Dictyoceratida; family Dysideidae; genus Dysidea; species Dysidea avara. The sequence continues at coordinate 8,718,093 of NC_089276.1, forward strand.
TTCCCACACCTTTAAAATTGGGCACTAAGAGACTAGGTCTGCAAATACAGTGTACTGCAAGGCACACTGAATACACTTACGAAGATAATGGCATGTGTGGAAATCTATACCACTGTTTGTATTGCGCCTTGCAGTACATGGTAGTGAAGCAACTCCAACCTGCATGGAACTGCACCCTAAACATTAAGCTATAAGAGCTGGCTTTGAAAACACTCAGAAGATGAATATTGAATGTTTGTGGGCTCAGTTGTGAGTGTTTGTGGGTTCAGCTATCATCTCCTAAATTAAGTGGCCTTTGTAGGGTCGGGATCGATCGACACGCTTGAGTATGTGTGTGTTTGTGTGTGTGTGTGTGTGTGTGTGTGTGTGTGTGTGTGTGTGTGTGTGTGTGTGTGTGTGTGTGTGCAGGTGACAAGCTATTTGCTGTTGTTGGGGTTTTATGCGTTGCCTAACAAAAAAATATATATCCCTTTACAATTCTGGGCTGGAGATGATAGCTAGGCAAGTTAGCATTTAATTAAAGAAAATAAAGCATTCTGTTATTATCTTTCATTCCATTGTTTAGGTTAACTGACAGTTGCAAGGGCTCTATAATTTGGGATTTCCTATAGGGCTGCAGTACAGTTGCTAATGAATCTGTTAACACTGGTGCAGTCAAAGGTTAGCTTTGACTTTATGGGCTTTACCATGTGGGTTTTTCTTTTGTCATCTTTCTGGTCAGCAAATGTATAATTATACCAACATCAAATGGCTTAGATCAGCCTGTACTAACACACTCACAAGTACACTATATGTAAAAATCAGGGGAATCGTGCCTTAAGTTGGTAATGACACTTCAGGCTGCTCTTATCAATGTCACTGGGCTAACTGAGGTCGCCTACTGGCTACCTGAAAATGGACAGCTACCACCTAAAAGATAATACGCCTATGTCTAGCAGTGTGCATTTCAAGCTGCATCATAAAATTATGAACAGACCTGTTAAGTAGCTATAGCTTAATTGTCTGCTGTCAAACCGTTTTCACTACCAGAGAAACTGGCCATGGAATAAGCATGGTTATTCCATGAATTTCTAAATGACCCACGGAAATGTTCAATGGAAATCATGACAGTTTCATGGCATGGCCCATGGCAATTGCTATGAAATGCCCATGAAAAAAATGTTTATATAAGACCATGAAAATTCCATTCTACGGGATAAGTAAACTTTTCATGCCCCATTTACACTGTTGGTTTAGAAATTCATGAAATACCCATGCATATCCATGTCTTTGGTAGCTTTGATATTGTATAAAACACACACACACAAATCAAAAAAATATATATATATAGCAAAGCCTTTGGCTACCATGTTGCCACAATCATGCCTACCCAGTGACTAGCAATGGGACACCTGTGCGCTACTCAGGCACTAGAGACGGCGCTGGAAAATCTTCCTGGGGTATGACTAGTAACCAACAGAAAGCTGTACCATGCCTCACAGGGGAGGGTGTGAGCACACAAAGTCCCACCTGAGCCTTCACCTGTTATGTGAGTCATGGACAGTTGGCATTTGCTTCCCCAGTAAACACCATGCAGGTACCCATTGATGTTACAGCTGCTACTTGCCCAGTAGACACCAGGTCACAAGGCTCCTATTTAACAGCTGGGTATACTGGAGTAATGTGAGTAAAGCTTCTTGCTCAAGGAAGCAACAACATCACCAAAATAATTGGGCCTTACCCGGCATTGAAACTGAAACCTTTTGATTACTAGGCTAACGCTCTAGTCCATTTTCAGGTAGTCAGTCGGCGACCTAAGACAACATTGATAAGAGCAGTCTGAAGTGTCATTACAAACTTAAGGCATGATTCCCCTGGTTCTTACATATAGTGTACTTGTGAGTGTGTTAGTGCAGGCTGATCTAAGACATTTGATGTTGGTATAATTATATATTTGCTGACCAGAAAGATGACAAAAGAAAAAAAACCCACATGGTAAAGCCCATAATGTCAAAGCTAACCTTTGACTGCACCACTGTTAACAGGTTCATTAACAACTGTACTGCAGCCCTATAGGAAATCCCACATTATAGAGCCCTTGTAATTGTCAGTTAACCTAAATAATGGAATGAAAGTAAACAATGCAATGGTCAGATCTTTACTAAACACTAACCTAGTTATAATCTCCAATCCTGAATTGTGCAATTAAGAATTCTATAATTTGGGATTTCCTATGGGGCTGCAGTACAGTTGCTAATGAACCTGTTAAGACTGGTACAGTCTCAAAGGTTATAGCTTTCACATTACAGACTTTACATGTGGTTAAGTTTTTTTTTCTCTATCTAGCATAAGATTGGCTTATTCTGCATGCACACACACACACACACACAAGAAGTAAACAGCACTAGGGAATCATTTCATACAACGAGTAGTGATGATGATTTTGTGTGTTTATATGCGTAACTGCATATTTGAGGTCAGTCAGATTCTGCGGTGGCTAACTGAAAGACAGATGAAAGTTTTATGTGCTGTCTATCTTTCGCTGTAGATATAGAACCATTTCATAATGATGTTAACATAGATCATCACTGATGGACAATGTGTTAAAAAAATTTACACCAAGAGAAAAAGAGAAGGTGAATGATGATGACTAATTAAGAAAAATAATGTTTAATTTATTTTCTTTTTTTGTTTGCAATCTGTAGGCCCATGTTGGATTCAAGGTTTATCACCAATAATGAGAGTATATCATCACTTGATGAGTCTAATAATATGGGTGGAGTTATGGCTTTGAATTTATAGCGTAATGCCGGGCAAACTTGTTTAATTGTTTTCTCATCCTGACCCATGCACATCACTTTTACCTGGCCTTCTCAAATGCTGATATTAGTCTTGTGTCCATGTATCGTGCTCAGATGCGGGCTTTCACTTTACAGCACAAGAAATGTCCCTAGCAGCTCAGTAAAAGAGTATAGTGTGAATATCACTTTTAAGAAGGCATTAGTTAACCTTTAATTTACAGTTACAGATAGATTGTTATTGTTGTGGTTTGGAGCATTTTCTTTCAAAATGAATAACAAAAATTGACCTCCCTCCAGCATCCAAATTCCATATTTTGCGGATGAAAAAAATTATCAAGTTTGCATGCCTAGCTTAAGTACTAAGCAGATTTTTATGTTCAGTAATTCTTATTCATCTTGTTGCATTCGGTTGGTGATGTATTCTGAACAGTTTTGACATAATATTATGCTTATATATCTTTTGGATAAGAAATACTCACAACTTTGTTTACCATGCATGTAATGGGAACATTTAGGGTGATAAAGGGGATATAAGCTAATTGCATGATGGTAAGAGATGACTGTTTTATGACAGTTTAGATTGTTCTAATACAGTGTCTTGATATTGTTAATATAACTTTAAGGACATGGCTGAAGAAGTGGGCACTCCTTGTACCCTCTTCGATTTTTAAGCCCACTACCAAGTTGCTTTTGTTAACTAGCTAGCTAATGTTTTTAACATTAAATGTGACTGGGCCTGCGATAATAGGGCACGTGGGCACAAATTACGCCACACCACATAACTTCCCATATCTCAGTAGTGGGATAAAATAGTTTCATTCTGTAACTTATATTGTAAAGCCAACTAAATGCTTAATAAGTGCTGAACATTTCATGGCCAAACAATAATAGAATACGAAGTTATTACACATCAAAGTTTGAAAAAGTAGGTAATTTTTATGTGCCCACATGCCCTATTTTCGCAGGCCCAGTCACATTTATGAATAGCACTGAAGGGAAGGTTGCATTTATTTATATTTCATTTATTTCAGTATTAAGGCTGTACAGCACTTTGTGCTATCTTATATTGCTACCAATAACGTTTAGCTAGCCCATATAAAGGTAGGCAAGAAATTGACACATTAGTTACTTGTATGAATTCAGTTGTTACCACAATTAAAACCCTTAAACCCGCAGAAAACTTTTCGGAAATGCGTGTTTACACAATATGGGCATACATGGCGACACTAGGTGGGGTACTTAATTCTTACAGCCTACAAATACACATAGATTAAAAGTGTGTTTACTGGGCTACTTGGAGAAGGTTAAATGAACACTGTAACTACAGTGGCTTACTTGATATGAAGCGGTGAACAACGAGTCACATCTACGTGTTCCAAAATTTTTGCCACGTGTTTAATTTCGATTGTGGGTTTACTCACGTGAGTCATGTATGGCCTGATGCAGAATTTCACGAAGAGTTGCTGTTGCAAAGCGATAGGATCAGCTACCATCGAGTTATCGACCATTTTATAAAGGTATGTGAAGGTTTTGCGTGTTTTCTTACAGAAAAGTTATTTTCACGGCTGGTTTTGGCTTCACCATTTAGCGTTAGCGGGTAAAACTCTAGGTATCATTTTGACCCTTGCTACATCACGAGTAGAATGACATAAATTGCATAACCATGGAATGGACGCTCCGAAAGTTACAGTGCTTTGTGCAAACCATGCGTATTTATTAAGTGTAAATCCAGTTTTCTGGATTATGAGGGTTTAAGGGTTAAGTAGGTATCTAACCACTTATCTAGTATATATAAGTTATCTACACCATGCAAGATCTACAGTTCATAATAGTAATAAGCTTGCAATAATGTCTGGGAAATGCTTACTAGATGAAATGGAAGCATTTATAAGGGAGAAAATAAAAAGGAGAGATGGACCCACAAAAGACTTAGTCTTCACTTACAGCACAGGTTTCCTGGCAAGAGAGGACTGAGCGTTTCCTCTTTGGATTGGTTTGCAGCAGTGTTCTTTTTCATTTATTACTGCATTAGCTAGTCAATATACGGTATGGCATGACTAAATCAGTAGCTAGCTAAGCATGCTAGCTATATGGCTCCACTTCCCGCTATATGGCATGCCAGCAACTAGTGCTGGTGTTCTGATCGGCTAATAAAGCTTATAGTTACAATCACAGTCGATTTGAGAGAAAACCATCATTACATGAGAAAAATAAAAAGTATGTGTGACCTTGGACTGCATGCGACCACAAAGTAGGCTGCTTTAGATAAAGTTAGTATTCGAGTCGGGAAGCTTGCACCAGCTTGCAGCAGTGCAAAGTGATAATGTAACACCATAAAACCATTGTTTATCTCTAAGAGAGGGATCTAAAGAGTGAAAACGAGCCTCCTTCACTCCATTTTCTTTAAAGATCGAGATACTCTAATTGAACAGTCAGTTATACTCTATTCAGGGGCGGCGGATCCAAGGGGAGGGGGAGGCTAAGGGGTTATGCCCCCACCTTTGCTTTATCAACTTGTAGTTGCCTCTTATAGCCCTAGATTCTGCATATACATCGTTTTTGACACAAAGCATGTGATGCTTTTAATATTAGAGGTCATAAGTTATAGCACATATAGTTATGATATTGCTCTATTTAAAAAAATCATGCTGAAGCCACTCTCAAATTCACTTTAGAGAGCCTAATTTCCAAAATTGTCATGACCATATGACTATGCATTGATGAACATGATCTCTTAATATCTGCATAATAACCATTCAGCATCACAAAAATTATTTCTCAGTCACCTGTGCATGTGTTGTTATGTCTGTAACCAGTTCCGCCCCCCCCCCCCATTTGGAAAAATCCTATATCCGCCCCTGATATTTATTTATTATTACTGTACATGGAAGTACCCAGTGCTGGTTAGCTACAAACATTTACATAGTTACAAAGATTATACATGTAACAAAACAGTCATGCACATCACATTATCAACACATATGAAATGGATATTAGCTATTGAAATAATTAATACAGAATATGTAACTCAGGATGAATTTCTAGACCAGATACTGTAGGTGGTACAAAACTAGCTAAGTGTGAACTTATGCATGCTAGTCTGCAGTACATTGAGCATGGAATATAAATAAACTTATAGCTACCATGATCATGCAAATACTTGGGTGCATACATCTGGCACATACTCGATCAATTGAAGTAAGAACTCAAACTAAGTTGAGTTTTGTACAACAAGGTTTATCAGCAGCCAGCTTTTTTTTGTTGCAGACCCTTCCTTCCCATGTGACAAAAATCCTGGAGTTACAAAGCCTTTAGATGAAATAATATATTATTAACAATAAGTTAGGCATTATTTTTACATAGTTTGAATTAAATCAAGTGGTCAAAGTGAAATTACACACTCAAACTTGTTGATCCTGGTGGCGAGTGCTGTTCAATAGTGACTAGACAGGTATGATTTTTGCTGGTCACATGGAATGCATTTCTATCTCTGTTAGCTAAGGCTCACCGAACATTATGACCATGAAGAACATCTAGCTATGTATACAAATATACTTGTTAAATGTGGTTGCACGTATAGCTATCATTAATATGTGTGCCACATGCCTTTTAAACCAAAGTAGGATGCATATGGCAAGGTTTGCTAGTGAATACATGATGGCGAGAGTAATGTAGATTCTATAGAGACAATCTATTATATAACTAAAAAAGAGTCAGATTGAAAAATGTAGGTAGCCATATTGGGACCGACAAACAGCTTTAAATTCTTCTGACCATGAATCTCATTGCCACTTCACTTAATGATTGGATTAATGTATAGATCATAAGATGACATAATGCATTAGTTTATATATACGTATACAGTCAGCTAGTTATTTCATTCTGTAGATTTTGTCGTGAAAGAGACATACAAAAGACAAGCAGACTCACAAAAGCTGAATTAGATAGGATTGTAACCGCCGCTGTCAGTGAGGTGAGTTAGCTCTTTCCATTGTGTCAATTTATCTTTCGACATTCATTGACATTAATACATATAAATGTGTTATACATTTAAATATATCATAGTGTGCAAACCCAGCAATATGTAGTACTGGAATTAGTTGAATTTAATTTTTAAAATATCATGAGCCTTTACACATGGCAAGGTTGCTCAACAGGTAGTTAGCTAGTATATACAGTAATATGCAATTGGATTGGATAAGTGATAAAGTGATCTTAACATGAAAAAAATACAACAAATAATATTACATTGTTTAGTTTATTTCATTGTTAGTATTATCAGATTTGTCTAACATTTGAAAACCAGGTGGGTCCAGTGTATGGACGTCGAACATTGACTAGGGTATTGGCATCCGAAGGACTCAAAACTGGAGAGAAGAGAGTAGGGGAGTCTCTGAGGCTTGTTTCGCCTCTGTACTCTCAAGCCTGCAGACACTCTGTTGCTGGGATGACAAACCCTGGAACCTACCAGGCAGATTATTTTGGTCAGTAACTGCACATCGACCAAAACGAGAAGAACGTGATGTTCAGAGTAACGCACACATGTGCAGTTGCTGGATTTAGCTGTAAAATTGTGGCGTTTACTACTATGCCAATCAAAACAACTACACTGTTTACGAGACAGTGTATATACAGGTATTACGTTACGCACTACAAGTATAATACGTGCTATATGTACTGTACATACTACCATCTCATGTATATGTACAAGTGTCTGTTTATTATTGTTTAGACAGATCATCTGCCACTATGGAATGTGGGATCAACTCAGGGTTGATCAGGGGAAGTAGTGGTATCTAATGCTGTACATGCAGGAACAGCTGGCAGAATATAGAAGAAACCCTTCTGCACCACCTCATTTGCAAACATCCTCAACCCAGGTGAGATTTTGTGACGTGATGAAATAACCTTAACCTTCTGATAGTAAAATTAACAATGTCAGCAACTAGCTAAAGTAGATATTTCAATTGGATACACATACAGGATAAATAACTTTGATACATTTTAAAGATCGGATAAAATATTAGCATTGATGCAAAATTAAATTTTAATTAACAAGCAGTACATACACACTATTATGCTATACAGTGTACTTGTTAGCATTGGATAATGTGTTGACTTTTGTATAATAGAATCTTGGATCCGGGTTGAAGTCAATGGAAGGGTAAGCTATCCGATTAAGGCCATCCTAATTGAATGCAAGAAAACCACGATTTTAACTTGGAACACCATCATGACGATGTCAAATTTTGTGTCTCCTGGTATAGCATCCAAGTTAGCCAAGTAGGGATGAAAAAGTTTGTGGCTGCCTGGAATGAGCATCGGATCCGAGGTATATCATAAAAAATTAATGCACAGTGTTTATGCATAAATGTCACTAAATCTTATAAGTTATATCATCATTTCTTTTTGTACAGGCAGGGATATTCCAAACGTGCTGATGGCTCAAGACAATCAGACAAAACCTATTGACAACTCCGTGGTCCCAGCAGCCAACGAAGCTGGCAGACAATATGAAGAGAATGGAGGTACTGTTCAGTGAGTTCGGACAAGATCCATTGGCAGAATGGAAGGATTTGGTGACTACTAGGATGGAGACAACATTTACTGAACAATCTCCAAGCTTTGAAGATATTTTTCACAGCTTAGTGAACAATAACAAAACAATGTTTCGTGATGGACTTTTATGTTTTATTGCTATAACCATGCAGCTTAAAGCACAACTGTAAGAATCTTGTGCATGTATGTTACTTTTTCACTGAATCTAGTTTATCTGCAGTATTATACATGCGTAATTGGTGTAATCTTGTATATCTTTAAAATTCCAATAATAGTGGAGTCATCCAGCAGTGGTATTGTGACCAATGTTTGAAATTTCTACATTTTGGTTTTAAATATTGTGATTCTCAAATGTGACATCATGATACTTTGTTAAATAAGTGATGTCGGTAATATGATACATAATATAATAGTCTAATTCAATGTCGGTCCATCAATCTGACTCATTTGATGATCCAGATTCAATGTCAACATCAAAATTGATTCAGATGCAGCTTCAGATTTTTAGACTCGAACTCTGTACTGGTCTAATAGTCATAGTGACAGTAACCCTGTTGGATTGGTGGAACTGGAAGCAAATTTGAGAGGGCACATTTTGTGTGGCTCACTGGTGTCTGACCCGTATGAGATGGGCATCTCCTTAAATCAGAATGTCACTGCATGTAGACCATAAAGATGGCACGTAAGATATTATGCTTGATAATGTTATGATAGCATCAAAAGCAAAAAGGCTAATGGGTCAAAGTTTTCTTCTTTTGTCTTTTACACCTGGTAGCACGAGTTAGAATAAGAGAGGATTTTTTGTGTCAACATAAATGCAGAGGATGACAGTGTACTTAAGGTCATTTAAATGATAAGCATGATACATCTATCAAACTATTAAAGGATAGCACTGCCACCTTTGCTGTAATCAGGGGGACCTTTAGTTTTTACTCTAATCAGGGGTTGAGATATCCATTTTGATGTTATTTTTATATGGATGTATGTATACTAAAGATGTGTCAACCATCAAGTAGCTAGAATGGTCAGTAGTTGTCTGTGTAGACCACCTCACATGCAATGATCGTCGGTGATGTGTCAACCATCAAATAGCTAGAATAGTCAATGGTTGTCTGTGTAGACCACCTCACATGCAATGATTGATGGTGATGTGTCAACCATCAAGTAGCTAGAATAGTCAGTGGTTGTGCGTGTAGACCACCTCACGTGCAATAATCGATGGTGATGTGTCAACCATCAAGTAGCTAGAATAGTCAGTGGTTGTGCGTGTAGACCACCTCACGTGCAATAATCGATGGTGATGTGTCAACCATCAAGTAGCTAGAATAGTCAGTGGTTGTGTGTGTAGACCACCTCACATGCAATGATCGATGGCGATGTGTCAATCATCAAGTAGCTAGAATAGTCAGTGGTTGTGTGTGTAGACCACCTCACATGCAATGATCGATGGTGATGTGTCAATCATCAAGTAGCTAGAATAGTCAGTGGTTGTGTGTATAGACCACCTCACATGCAATGATCGATGGTGATGTGTCAATCATCAAGTAGCTAGAATAGTCAGTGGTTGTGTGTATAGACCACCTCACATGCAATGATCGATGGTGATGTGTCAACCATCAAGTAGCTAGAATAGTCAGTGGTTGTGTATGTAGACCACCTCACATGCAATGATCAATGGTGATGTGTCAACTATCAAGTAGCTAGAATAGTCAGTGGTTGTGTATGTAGACCACCTCACATGCAATGATCAATGGTGATGTGTCAACTATCAAGTAACTAGAATGGTCAATGGTTGTGTGTGTAGACCACCTCACATGCAATGATCAATGGTGATGTGTCAACTATCAAGTAGCTAGAATAGTCAGTGGTTGTGTGTGTAGACCACCTCACATGCAATGATCGATGGTGATGTGTCAACTATCAAGTAACTAGAATGGTCAGTGGTTGTGTGTGTAGACCACTTCACAGGCAATGATCGATGGTGATGTGTCAACAATCAAGTAGCTAGAATAGTCAGTGGTTTTCTGCGTAGACCACGTCACATGCAATGATCAATGGTGATGTGTCAACTATCAAGTAACTAGAATGGTCAGTGGTTGTGTGTGTAGACCACTTCACAGGCAATGATCGATGGTGATGTGTCAACAATCAAGTAGCTAGAATAGTCAATGATCGTATGTTTGAAAATCATCTCACAATGCAATGTTTGATGATGAAGAATCAACCATCAAGTAGCTAGAATAGTCAGTAGTTGTCTGTGTAGACCACCTCACATGCAATGATCGATGGTGATGTGTCAACTAGCTATCAAGTAGCTAGAATAGTCAGTGGTTGTGTGTGTAGACCACCTCACATGCAATGATCGATGGTGATGTGTCAACCATCAAGTAGCTAGAATAGTCAATGGTCGTATGTCTAAAAATCATCTCACAATGCAATGGTTGATGATTAAGAGTCAACCACCCAGTAGCTAGAATAGTCAATGGTTGTGTGTGTAGACTACCTCAAATTCAATGATCGATGATGGCACAACAAAAAATTATGATATGGTAATCTATTATAAATGTACAACTACAGTAATCTTGTGTGTCTTAAAAGAATTCTGATAATAGCAGGGTAAAAAAACTGCAGTGCAATGTCTAGCTAATGACTTTAAACTGTTTTTTTTTTTAGTGGCCAAGTCAAGTAGGTCTGGAACATAGCTAAGGTACATTTTATGACCTCATTAATAATATCACCTCATTATACTGACCATTTCCTGTATATTATCATACATTACTCTTGTATATATAACATCCCAGCTGGATATTATTGATTTGAGAAGTTGTGGTTGACTATTGTTGTGATGTAGTGTAGCTACACCGTACACCATACATATTTATGAGTTAAACTGAGCTTTAGTAAACAACTGAACTGACTTTAGTAGCGTGCATTTTAGTATTATATCAATACAACACTTACAGTGGGGAATAAACTTTTCCTATAGAGACATGCACTTCATTTTCGAAAGCGGAAGACAGAGCTACCTGTATATATCATGGCAATTCTATGCTGGAAGGTGTCCATTATCATCATCTCAATGTAACAGTCAGTGATAAGCTAGAATCTTTATAATATCAGAGTCCATCTGTTTGTCTAAAATGGTTTTCGGGCAGAAACTTTTTGGCCTTCATAGGCCAAAGGTTGTGGTGGGTTAACATAATAATGTCTAACTAGAGAAACTTTTTTTAGAGGTGGTCTTTTTAGCAGGTGGCCACTAAGACAAGTGTCACTGTAGATTCAATCCATGTCAAGTATCAGACGTAATGTATCAAACATCAAGTAACCAGGTGGCATGTAAACCTTTGCTATTCCAACTACGTGATGCTTGATGCATCACCATAGACTGTTGTGAGATGGTTTAACACCAGTGGGCAATTGACCATTCTAGCTACTTGATCTCTGACACTTCACTGACTATTATGAGGTGGTTTACACAACACTATTGACTATTCTAGCTGCTTGATCCTTGAAAGATAACCATGGACTGCTGTAAGTGAGATGGTTTACACACTGTGTGTAAACCATCTCACAACAGTCAATGTGATGCGTCAAACATCAAGTAGCTAGAATAGTAAATGGTTGTATGTAAACCATCTCACAACAGCCGATGAAACTTCAAGTAGCTTTAATAGCCAATGTTGGTGTGTAACACCCCACCATTGACCATTCTAGATACTTGATGTATGACACGTCACATGGCGATCAACTGTTGTGAGATGGTTTACACACCACCGGACCATTGACTATTCTAGTTACTTGATGTTTGACACATCATTGACTATTGTGAAATAGTTAACACACCTGCATTGACTATTCTAGCTATTCAAACATCAATATAGACTGTTCTGAGAAGGGTTACACACCACCATTGACTATTAATTACATCTACTTGATATTTGACACATCATTGACTATTGTGAGATGGTTTACACATCACCATTGACTAGTAAAGCTTCTTGATGTTTGATACACCACCTTGGTCTGTTGTAGCTACTGATGCTTGATGGATCACCATTGACTGTTTACATGACACTATTGACTAGTCTAGCTACTTGATGTTTGATACATCATTGACTATAGTGAGATACCACTTCAAGTGATTGAATCACCAACACTGAATACTGTATGTATTGTACATGCAGAATATACAGTAATCATGCAGACATCAAGTCAGTAGTCCGATGATTGTGTTCTGCTGCAAACTTTGAATGTACCATGGTTGAGAAGTGAGGAAATTAAGAGGTTAATGCAGTGGAAACTATAGTCCGTTCTTTGGTGCCAACATATGGTACGTTTTCTGCAATGATGTTTTGTCCTACATAGTACTTCTGCATTGGATTCCTCATGCAGGTTATTTTTGGCAGAATAGTTATAAATCTAAGTTTAAATTTTACCTATATGAAAGAAATAAAGTAACTGAGCAATTATTGGTAGTTTCAGTTTTACTGGTGGTGCACACTGTGATGAGCTGCATACTATGTGTTTACTTTCTACTCTTGCTTCTCCAGACCAAGTACAAGTTTGTATACTGGAGTATTAACTAGGTCCCTGAATCACCCTGTACATGTGTTAAAATAGTATGATGTGACTTTGTATTTTTTTTGCAATTTTGGTCACTGTAGCTTGCATGGAGCCTGTCAACAAGATCAGTTACTCACCCATGCTTGTGTAGTTTGATTTTACCTGCCTTGTTGCTGTAATGTACATCTATATCTGCATCCAGGCCCGATAGTGTCTTGTGCTTCAGGTAAGTCAGCAGCAGCAGTTACGATGGAGTGGTATGTCATAAAGATGTGTTTGGTGAGTAGAGGTATGTGTCAGTGTAAAAGGGTGTGTAGTAAATATAGTAACTGTTCTATCAGGTTTATTTTACTTTATTAAATGAATTATGTAAGGAAAGAGTTTATGTGTTGAAACTGTAGTCCATTCTTTGGTATGGTATCAATTATTTGATTGTTTTATCCTCAATATGATTTCTTGCATTGGGTCCCTCGTACAGATATATAATTATTTTTGTTGGGAAATGTTAACAAAATTAATTTAAGTTAAACTGAGCAGTATGAAAATATAACTGACATATTGTGGGTAGTATTAGTTCCAAGGTTAAACCACTGGTGGTGCACACAGACCACATGCTTTAATAATTATAATATTATGTGCTTACTTTGTAATTTCTTTTATTTGTTTATTTTATCCTCTTGCTTCTCCAGTACAAGTTTGTACACTGGAGTTATCAACAATGCCAGTGAATGACCTTATGTTACAGCCTGTTTTTATCACCCTAACAAGATAACTGCTTCACCCATTCTAGTGTAATATTTTTTTAATTTAATACATTGCCTTGTTGTAGTAGCATACATTTAGATGGGCATCCAAGGTGGTTAGTGCCTTTTACTTGAAATAAGCCAAGGAAAAGGGCCATGATGGAGTGGTGTGTCATAACAAAGTAGTTGGTGTGTAGTGACATGTGTCAGTGTGACAGGAAATGTAGTGAACATGCCAATCTAATGTTGACTGTTCTATTAGGTATATTTGACTTTTGTTGCTCTGGTAGGCAGTTGAATTGCTAGGTATAAAAAATGTCTTCTTTCAGTTCACAGGACTTCACAGGTGCATACAACTACTCAATCAAACCAGAGTAGAATACTGCTGCCATCCGTACTAGATTTTAAATAAGGGCAGAGTGGCTTGATTTCGAAAATATGGACAGGGTGTATTTATGATACATAATGTCCTGTAATCATATTTTACACAAAATAAGAATCCTCAATCACTTTCCATACTGATGCCTATAAAATTTATAAGCATCACTGGGTCATATTTCCTCAACTGCACAACATATATATCTATCTACATCAGTGAATAAATTTAGAAATACAAATTATGTTTGTATGCAGTGAGATACAGTGTACATGGTAATCTTACCATAATATTATAACACATCTAGTAAACTCTACCAAGCAGATGCCACCTTGACATTAAAGTGACCGGTGCATGAACTTTACCCTGGTGCACCCTACCACCTTAAGTGGTGATTCTAGACCTGGGGGAGATGTGACCGGATTTACGAAAAGGGGTCTTCCACACACATCTAATTTACCAACTTTGACGATCCATAAAATTGAAATACAACAAGTTATTGACCTGAAATTTGGTCAGTAGTTAGTGCCAACATTGCATAATGGCTAGGGAAAATGTCAGATTTGTGCGTCTCTTACACACAAAGTTATGGCCTTCCAAGTTCATGGAATTGGATGTGTGTGGAAGATCCTTTTTTGTAAATCCGGTCACAATACTGTTGCATATAGATTTAGTATAAATTGGAATTTTGAGGCAGTGGGGGGATGTAAATTAACACTTAGGTTGTTTGACTTTTGCAATTTAAAGGCTTAAAATGGTTTAATTGATAATTGTTAAGAATGCTAAGAACAATGCCTATCTATAGCTAGCTGTACTATAACTTACCCCAATAGTTTAAGTAATTCATTGTTCAGCAAGGGAATGTCTCTCCAGGCCCACTTCCTTAGAATAGCCATGCTACCAACTCTCAGATTACGGATAAGATCCCAGGGGTAGCTCAACCCCCTTCCCTCTACCTAGTGCATACACTTATTCTACTCGTGGATACACTTATTCTACTGAGTCTGTCAGTGAAGCATATAGCTATAAGGGAAGCCTCAGCCTAGACGGAAGGAAGGGGAGATGCATTCAATGTACTTCTTTTAAAGGAGGATAAGCTAATATCGCGATAGTGTGTAGAAACCTTATTGTAACTGAGAGCAGTGTAATAACGTGCATGCATAATGGCTTCAATTAATTGGCCAACTAACGCTGGGTGGCCACAAAAGCAAGCCAACCAGATATGGTAAAGCTCAACAGTTTCAACTTTGGAAATTGGATTTGGTGAAATCGAATTTCCAAAACTACAAAGCAAAAAACTTTAGCGCTTGGCGCGCGCAGCGCGCCAAGCGCTAAAGTTTTTTGCTTTGTAGGTATAATAATAGGATGATGGAAAGATACCTCTATCCAACTTCAGTGATTGTAATTTTGGTCAGAAACTATTTATAATTTCTCTTTGTAGTATATAGTGATGTCATTGTGTTATATAATAATTATTATCCTTAGTGCTTACAATGTGACAAATAAAGCTGAATAGTGTCCTAACAAATCTATTTTAAATAATAATATTTCTCTTACATTTTGTTACCTGATTGTCATGTTTCTGAAGTATTTGTTAATTGTGATTTCTGATGCCATTACTTACCATGTTATATAATGTTACTGACTTATCTAGTTAGTTATCCTTGAAAATGCATTGGGTACCTGTGTATACTTAGTGTTACACATTACACAGTTTTATTTGTGAATCACTTGCTTTATTCATGTATTATTCTGAGTAGTCAGTCTACAAAGAAGTGGTCACTCTTGAGAGGTTTTACCTAGCTCATATGCTGTTCTCCATAAAATAGTTATGTGGTGAAAATTTCATGTCATTATTAGTTTCCTATCTAGATTTATGAAACTTTGAATATTGTGTTTGGTGCCATGTGATGTATATATGTAAAAAGCATTGAAAATACTGTACACAAAAATCATCACACTGTCAACTTCTTTTGCTTATATCTTTTGATAGGAACCACCAATTGAGGTGGGGTTTGTACTAAAATGACCCTGAAAAATACACAATATTTTTCATACCAATGAATGCATGGAATGTTAATTATTTAATTTAGTTGGAAATCTCTACTACAAAGCAAAAAACTTTAGCGCTTGGCGCGCGCAGCGCGCCAAGCGCTAAAGTTTTTTGCTTTGTAGTTTTGGAAATTCAATTTCACCAAATCCAATTTCCAAAGTTGAAACTGTTGAGCTTTACCATATCTGGTTGGCTTGCTTTTGTGGCCACCCAGCGTTAATTGGCCAATTAATTGAAGCCATTATGCATACACGTTATTACACTGCTCTCAGTTACAATAAGGTTTCTACACACTATCGTGATATTAGCTTATCCTCCTTTAAAAGAAGCACATTGAATGAATCTCCCCTTCCTTCCGTCTAGGCTGAGGCTTCCCTTATAGCTTTATTTTTGTAGTAGTTTGATTGTTTAGATCAGGTTTTTACAGGCTTTGCCTCCTTACCTGTACCCCCAATAATAATAATAATAATAATAATAATATGCTTCACTGACAGACTCAGTAGAATAAGTGTATGCACGAGTAGAATAAGTGCATGCACTAGGTAGAGGGAAGGGGGTGAGCTACCCCTGGGATCTTATCCGTAATCTGAGAGTTGGTAGCATAGGCTATTCTAAGGAAGTGGGCCTGGAGAGACTTGTGCCTCCTTCCCTTGCTGAACAATGAATTACTTAAACTATTGGGGTAAGTTATAGTACAGCTAGCTATAGATAAGCCCGGCATTGTTCTTAGCATTCTTAACAATTATCAATTAAACCATTTTAAGCCTTTAAATTGTAAAAGTCAAACAACCTAAGTGTTAATTTACATTCCCCCACTCCCTCAAAATTCCAATTTATACTAAATCTATATGCAACAGTATTGTAACCGGATTTACAAAAAAGGGTCTTCCACACACATCCAATTCCATGAACTTGGAAGGCCATAACTTTGTGTTTAAGAGACGCACAAATCTGAAATTTTCCCTAGCCATTATGCAATGTTGGCACTAACCACTGACCAAATTTCAGGTCAATAACTTGTTGTATTTCAATTTTATGGATCGTCAAAGTTGGTAAATTAGATGTGTGTGGAAGACCCCTTTTCGTAAATCCGGTCACATCTCCCCCAGGTCTAGAATCACCACTTAAGGTGGTAGGGTGCACCAGGGTAAAGTTCATGCACCGGTCACTTTAATGTCAAGGTGGCATCTGCTTGGTAGAGTTTACTAGATGTGTTATAATATTATGGTAAGATTACCATGTACACTGTATCTCACTGCATACAAACATAATTTGTATTTCTAAATTTATTCACTGATGTAGATAGATATATATGTTGTGCAGTTGAGGGAATATGACCCAGTGATGCTTATAAATTTTATAGGCATCAGTATGGAAAGTGATTGAGGATTCTTATTTTGTGTAAAATATGATTACAGGACATTATGTATCATAAATACACCCTGTCCATATTTTTCAAAATTAAGCCACTCTGCTCTTATTTAAAATCTAGTACGGATGGCAGCAGTATTCTACTCTGGTTTGATTGAGTAGTTGTATGCACCTGTGAAGTCCTGTGAACTGAAAGAAGACATTTTTTATACCTAGCAATTCAACTGCCTACCAGAGCAACAAAAGTCAAATATACCTAATAGAACAGTCAACATTAGATTGGCATGTTCACTACATTTCCTGTCACACTGACACATGCCACTACACACCAACTACTTTGTTATGACACACCACTCCATCATGGCCCTTTTCCTTGGCTTATTTCAAGTAAAAGCACTAACCACCTTGGATGCCCATCTAAATGTATGCTACTACAACAAGGCAATGTATTAAATTAAAAAAAATATTACACTAGAATGGGTGAAGCAGTTATCTTGTTAGGGTGATAAAAACAGGCTGTAACATAAGGTCATTGGCATTGTTGATAACTCCAGTGTACAAACTTGTACTGGAGAAGCAAGAGGATAAAATAAACAAATAAAAGAAATTACAAAGTAAGCACATAATATTATAATTATTAAAGCATGTGGTCTGTGCGCACCGCCAGTGGTTTAACCTTGGAACTAATACTACCCACAATATGTCAGTTATATTTTCATATTGTTCAATTTAACTTAAATTAATTTTGTTAACACTTCCCAACAAAAATAATTATATACCTGTACGAGGGACCCAATGCAAGAAATCATATTGAGGATAAAACAATCAAATAATTGATACCACACCAAAGAATGGACTAGAGTTTCAACACACAAACTCTTTCCTTACATAATTCATTTAATAAAGTAAAATAAACCTGATAGAACAGTTACTATATTTACTACACACCCTATTACACTGACACATACCTCTACTCACCAAACACATCTTTATGACATACCACTCCATCTTAACTGCTGCTGCTGACTTACCTGAAGCACAAGACACTATCGGGCCTGGATGCAGATATAGATGTACATTACAGCAACAAGGCAGGTAAAATCAAACTACACAAGCATGGGTGAGTAACTGATCTTGTTGACAGGCTCCATGCAAGCTACAGTGACCAAAATTGCAAAAAAAATACAAAGTCACATCATACTATTTTAACACATGTACAGGGTGATTCAGGGACCTAGTTAATACTCCAGTATACAAACTTGTACTTGGTCTGGAGAAGCAAGAGTAGAAAGTGAACACATAGTATGCAGCTCATCACAGTGTGCACCACCAGTAAAACTGAAACTACCAATAATTGCTCAGTTACTTTATTTCTTTCATATAGGTAAAATTTAAACTTAGATTTTTAACTATTCTGCCAAAAAAAACCTGCATGAGGAATCCAATGCAGAAGTACTATGTAGGACAAAACATCATTGCAGAAAATGTACCATATGTTGGCACCAAAGAACGGACTATAGTTTCCACTGCATTAACCTCTTAATTTCCTCACTTCTCAACCATGGTACATTCACAATTTGCAGCAGAACACAATCATCGGACTACTGACTTGATGTCTGCATGATTACTGTATATTCTGCATGTACAATACATCCAGTATTCGGTGTTGGTGATTAAATCACTTGAAGTGGTATCTCACTATAGTCAATGATGTATCAAACATCAAGTAGCTAGACTAGTCAATAGTGTCATGTAAACAGTCAATGGTGATCCATCAAGCATCAGTAGCTATACAACAGACCAAGGTGGTGTATCAAACATCAAGAAGCTTTACTAGTCAATGGTGATGTGTAAACCATATCACAATAGTCAATGATGTGTCAAATATCAAGTAGATGTAATTAATAGTCAATGGTGGTGTGTAACCCTTCTCAGAACAGTCTATATTGTTGTTTGAATAGCTAGAATAGTCAATGCAGGTGTGTTAACTATTTCACAATAGTCAATGATGTGTCAAACATCAAGTAACTAGAATAGTCAATGGTCTGGTGGTGTGTAAACCATCTCACAACAGTTGATCGCCATGTGACGTGTCATACATCAAGTATCTAGAATGGTCAATGGTGGGGTGTTACACACCAACATTGGCTATTAAAGCTACTTGAAGTTTCATTGACTGTTGTGAGATGGTTTACATACAACCATTTACTATTCTAGCTACTTGATGTTTGACGCATCACATTGACTGTTGTGAGATGGTTTACACACAGTGTGTAAACCACCTCACTTACAGCAGCCCATGGTTATCTTTCAAGGATCAAGCAGCTAGAATAGTCAATAGTGTTGTGTAAACCACCTCATAATAGTCAGTGAAGTGTCAGAGATCAAGTAGCTAGAATGGTCAATTTCCCACTGGTGTTAAACCATCTCACAACAGTCTATGGTGATGCAACAAGCATCACGTAGTTGGAATAGCAAAGGTTTACATGCCACCTGGTTACTTGATGTTTGATACATTACGTCTGATACTTGACATGGATTGAATCTACAGTGACACCTGTCTTAGTGGCCACCTGCTAAAAAGACCACCTCTAAAAAAAGTTTCTCTACTTAGACATTTTTATGTTAACCCACCACTACCTTTGGCCTATGAAGGCCAAAACGTTTCGGCCCGAAAACCATTTTAGACAAACAGATGGACACTGATATTATAAAGATTCTAGCTTATCACTGACTGTTACATTGAGATGATGATAATGGACACCTTCCAGCATAGAATTACCATGATATATACAGGTAGCTCTGTCTTCCGCTTTCGAAAATGGAGTGCATGTCTCTCCAAGTAGCTAAAGTGTTTGAGCAGGCTGTAGGACCAGGTGTCCTACAGACCTTCAGCACTTGTGCTGTAAAGCATTAATAAATAAACTAGTGTCCATTTGGTTCTACTTGGGGTACTTAGAGACAATGAGTTACTCTCTAGAATTCCTATGGATATAATTACATGAAAATAACAAGGAGAAAACATCCTGACCACCTGGTAGACTCCTTTAAGCGTTCGAGCGTAAATCGGATGGCTGCAGGTTCGAGGCTACCTAGGTCCAGTCATGGATTTTTTCTCCTTTCTTCAACTTTTCAAACACATCTTAAGTAGCTAAAGTCTTTAAGCAGGCTGTAGGACCAGGTGTCCTACAGACCTTCAGCACTTGTGCTGTAAAGCATTAATAAACTATAGGAAAAGTTTATTCCCCACTGTAAGTGTTGTATTGATATAATACTAAAATGCACGCTACTAAAGTCAGTTCAGTTGTTTACTAAAAGCTCAGTTTAACTCATAAATATGTGTGGTGTACAGTGTAGCTACACTACATCACGACAATAGTCAACCACAACTTCTCAAATCAATAATATCCTGCTGGGATGTTATATATACTAGAGTAATGTATGATAATATACAGGAAATGGTCAGTATAATGAGGTGATATTATTAATGAGGTCATAAAATGTACCTTAGCTGTGTTCCAGACCTACTTGACTTGGCCACTAAAAAAAACAGTTTAAAGTCATTAGCTAGACATTGCACTGCAGTTTTTTTTACCCTGCTATTATCAGAATTCTTTTAAGACACACAAGATTACTGTAGTTGTATATTTATAATAGATCACCATATCATAATTTTTTGTTGTGCCATCATCGATCATTGAATTTGAGGTAGTCTACACACACAACCATTGACTATTCTAGCTACTTGGTGGTTGACTCTTAATCATCAACCATTGCATTGTGAGATGATTTTTAGACATACGACCATTGACTATTCTAGCTACTTGATGGTTGACACATCACCATCGATCATTGCATGTGAGGTGGTCTACACACATAACCACTGACTATTCTAACTATTTGATAGTTGACACGTCACCATCGATCATTGTCTGTGAGGCGGTCTACACACACAACCACTGACTATTCTAGCTACTTGATAGCTAGTTGACACATCACCATCGATCATTGCATGTGAGGTGGTCTACACAGAAAACTACTGACTATTCTAGCTACATGATGGTTGATTCTTCATCATCAAACATTGCATTGTGAGATGATTTTCAAACATACGATCATTGACTATTCTAGCTACTTGATGGTTGACACATCGCCATCGATCATTGCATGTGAGGTGGTCTACACACACAACCACTGACTATTCTAGCTACTTGATAGTTGACACATCACCATTGATCATTGCATGTGATGTGGTCTACACACACAACTACTGACTATTCTAGCTACTTGATAGTTGACACATCACCATTGATCATTGCATGTGAGGTGGTCTACACTCACAACCATGCACTGACTATTCTAGCTACTTGATGGTTGACACATCACCATCGATCATTGCCTGTGAAGTAGTCTACTCACATAACTACTGACTATTCTAGCTACTTGATAGTTGACACATCACCAATGATCATTGCATGTGAGTTGGTCTACACAGACAACCATTGACCATTCTAGTTACTTGATAGTTGACACATCACCATCGATCATTGCATGTGAGGTGGTCTACACACACAACTACTGACTATTCTAGCTACTTGATAGTTGACACATCACCATTGATCATTGCATGTGAGGTGGTCTACACTCACAACCATGCACTGACTATTCTAGCTACTTGATGGTTGACACATCACCATCGATCATTGCCTGTGAAGTAGTCTACTCACATAACTACTGACTATTCTAGCTACTTGATGGTTGACACATCACCATCGATCATTGCATGTGAGGTGGTCTACACACACAACCACTGACTATTCTAGCTACTTGATAGTTGACACATCACCATTGATCATTGCATGTGACGTGGTCTACACACAACCACTGACTATTCTAGCTACTTGATAGTTGACACATCACCATTGATCATTGCATGTGACGTGGTCTACACACAACCACTGACTATTCTAGCTACTTGATGGTTGACACATCACCATCGATCATTGCATGTGAAGTGGTCTATACGCACAACCACTGACTATTCTAGCTACTTGATGGTTGACACATCACCATCGATTATTGCATGTGAGGTGGTCTACACGCACAACCACTGACTATTCTAGCTACTTGATGGTTGACTCTTCATCATCAAACATTGCATTGTGAGATGATTTTCAAACATACGATCATTGACTATTCTAGCTACTTGATGGTTGACACATCACCATCGATCATTACATGTGAGGTGGTCTACACACACAACCACTGACTATTCTAGCTATATGATGGTTGACACATCACCGTCGATCATTGCATGTGAGGTGGTCTACACACACAACCACTGACTATTCTAGCTACTTGGTGGTTGACACATCGCCATCGATCATTGCATGTGAGGTGGTCTACACACACAACCACTGACTATTCTAGCTACTTGATAGTTGACACATCACCATTGATCATTGCATGTGATGTGGTCTACACAGAAAACCACTGACTATTCTAGCTACTTGATAGTTGACACATCACCATCGATCATTGCCTGTGAAGTGGTCTACACACACAACCATTGACTATTCTAGCTACTTGATGGTTGACACATCACCATCAATCATTGCATGTGAGGTGGTCTACACACACAACCACTGACTATTCTAGCTACTTGATAGTTGACACATCACCAATGATCATTGCATGTGAGTTGGTCTACACAGACAACCATTGACTATTCTAGTTACTTGATAGTTGACACATCACCATCGATCATTGCATGTGAGGTGGTCTACACACACAACTACTGACTATTCTAGCTACTTGATAGTTGACACATCACCATTGATCATTGCATGTGAGGTGGTCTACACTCACAACCATGCACTGACTATTCTAGCTACTTGATGGTTGACACATCACCATCGATCATTGCCTGTGAAGTAGTCTACTCACATAACTACTGACTATTCTAGCTACTTGATGGTTGACACATCACCATCGATCATTGCATGTGAGGTGGTCTACACACACAACCACTGACTATTCTAGCTACTTGATAGTTGACACATCACCATTGATCATTGCATGTGACGTGGTCTACACACAACCACTGACTATTGTAGCTACTTGATGGTTGACACATCACCATCGATCATTGCATGTGAGGTGGTCTATACGCACAACCACTGACTATTCTAGCTACTTGATGGTTGACACATCACCATCGATTATTGCATGTGAGGTGGTCTACACACACAACTACTGACTATTCTAGCTACTTGATAGTTGACACATCACCATTGATCATTGCATGTGAGGTGGTCTACACTCACAACCATGCACTGACTATTCTAGCTACTTGATGGTTGACACATCACCATCGATCATTGCCTGTGAGGTGGTCTACTCACATAACTACTGACTATTCTAGCTACTTGATGGTTGACACATCACCATCGATCATTGCATGTGAGGTGGTCTACACACACAACCACTGACTATTCTAGCTACTTGATAGTTGACACATCACCATTGATCATTGCATGTGACGTGGTCTACACACAACCACTGACTATTCTAGCTACTTGATGGTTGACACATCACCATCGATCATTGCATGTGAAGTGGTCTATACGCACAACCACTGACTATTCTAGCTACTTGATGGTTGACACATCACCATCGATTATTGCATGTGAGGTGGTCTACACGCACAACCACTGACTATTCTAGCTACTTGATGGTTGACTCTTCATCATCAAACATTGCATTGTGAGATGATTTTCAAACATACGATCATTGACTATTCTAGCTACTTGATGGTTGACACATCACCATTGATCATTACATGTGAGGTGGTCTACACACACAACCACTGACTATTCTAGCTATATGATGGTTGACACATCACCGTCGATCATTGCATGTGAGGTGGTCTACACACACAACCACTGACTATTCTAGCTACTTGGTGGTTGACACATCACCATCGATCATTGCCTGTGAGGTGGTCTACAAACACAACCACTGACTATTCTAGCTACTTGATGGTTGACACATCGCCATCAATCATTGCATGTGAGGTGGTCTACACAGACAACCATTGACCATTCTAGCTACTTGATGGTTGACACATCTTTAGTATACATACATCCATATAAAAATAACATCAAAATGGATATCTTGACCCCTGATTAGAGTAAAAACTAAAGGTCCCCCTGATTACAGTAAAGGTGGCAGTGCTATCCTTTAATAGTTTGATAGATGTATCATGCTTATCATTTAAATGACTTTAAGTACACTGTCATCCTCTGCATTTATGTTGACACAAAAAAATCCTCTCTTATTCTAGCTCGTGCTACCAGGTGTAAAAGACAAAAGAAGAAAACTTTGACCCATTAGCCTTTTTGCTTTTAATGCTATCATAACATTATCAAGCATAATATCTTACGTGCCATCTTTATGATCTACATGCAGTGACATTGTGATTTAAGGAGATGCCCATCTCATACGGGTCAGACACCAGTGAGCCGCACAAAATGTGCCCTCTCAAATTTGCTTCCAGTCCCACCAATCCAACAGGGTTACTGTCACTATAACTATTAGACCAGTACAGAGTTCAAGTCTAAAAATCTGAAGCTGCATCTGAATCAATTTTGATGTTGACATTGAATCTGGATCATCAAATGAGTCAGATTGATGGAACGACATTGAATTAGACTATTATATTATGTATCATATTACTGACATCACTTATTTAACAAAGTATCATGATGTCACATTTGAGAATCACAATATTTAAAACCAAAATGTAGAAATTTCAAACATTGGTCACAATACCACTGCTGGATGACTCCACTATTATTGGAATTTTAAAGATATACAAAATTACACCAATTACGCATGTATAATACTGCAGATAAACTAGATTCAGTGAAAAAAGTAACATATATGCACTAGATTCTTACAGTTGTGCTTTAAGCTGCATGGTTATAGCAATAAAACATAAAAGTCCATCACGAAACATTGTTTTGTTATTGTTCACTAAGCTGTGAAAAATATCTTCAAAGCTTGGCGATTGTTCAGTAAATGTTGTCTCCATCCTAGTAGTCACCAAATCCTCCCATTCTGCCAATGGATCTTGTCCGAACTCACTGAACAGTACCTCCATTCTCTTCATATTGTCTGCCCGCTTCGTTGGCTGCTGGGACCACGGAGTTGTCAATAGGTTTTGTCTGATTGTTTTGAGCCATCAGCACATTTGGAATACCCCTGCCTGTACAAAAAGAAATGATGATATAACTTATAAGATTTAGTGACAGTTATGCATAAACACTGTGCATTAATTTTTTTTGATATACCTCGGATCTGATGCTCATTCCAGGCAGCCACAAACTTTTTCATCCCTACTTGGCTAACTTGGATGCTATACCAGGAGACACAAAATTTGACATCGTCATGATGATGTTCCAAGTTAAAATCGTGGTTTTCTTGCATTCAATTAGGATGGCTTTAATCGGATAGCTTACCCTTCCATTGACTTCAACCCGGATCCTTTCAACCACATGATTCTATTATACAAAAGTCAACACGTTATCCAATGCTAACAAGTACACTGTATAGCATAATAGTGTGTATGTACTGCTTGTTAATTAAAATTTAATTTTGCATCAATGCTAATATTTTATCCGATCTTTAAAATGTATCAAAGTTATTTATCCTGTATGTGTATCCAATTGAAATATCTACTTTAGCTAGTTGCTGACATTGTTGATTTTACTATCAGAAGGTAAGGTTATTTCATCACGTCACAAAATCTCACCTGGGTTGAGGATGTTTGCAAATGAGGTGGTGCAGAAGGGTTTCTTCTATATTCTGCCAGCTGTTCCTGCATGTACAGCATTAGATACCACTATTTCCCCTGATCAACCCTGAGTTGATCCCACATTTCATAGTGGCAGATGATCTGTCTAAACAATAATAAACAGACACTTGTACATATACATGAGATGGTAGTATGTACAGTACATATAGCACGTATTATACTTGTAGTGCATAACGTAATACCTGTATATACACTGTCTCGTAAACAGTGTAGTTGTTTTGATTGGCATAGTAGTAAACGCCACAATTTTACAGCTAAATCCATCAACTGCACATAATTATGTGCGTTACTCTGAACATCACGTTCTTCTCGTTTTGGTCGATGTGCAGTTACTGACCAAAATAATCTGCCTGGTAGGTTCCAGGGTTTGTCATCCGAGCAACAGAGTGTCTGCAGGCTTGACAGTACAGAGGCGAAACAAGCCTCAGAGACTCCTCTACTCTCTTCTCTCCAGCTTTGAGTCCTTCGGATGCCAATACCCTAGTCAATGTTCGACGTCCATACACTGGACCCACCTGGTTTTCAAATGTTAGACAAATCTGATAATACTAACAATGAAATAAACTAAACAATGTAACATTATTAATTTTGTTGTATTTTTTTCATGTTAAGATAGTTAATATCACTTTATCACTTATCCAATCCAATTGCATATTACTGTATATACTAGCTAACTACCTGTCGAGCAACCTTGCCATGTGTAAAGGCTCATGATATTTTAAAAATTAAATTCAACTAATCCCAGTACTACATATTGCTGGGTTTGCACACTATGATATATTTAAATGTATAACACATTTATATGTATTAATGTCAATGAATGTCAAAAGATAAATTGACACAATGGAAAGAGCTAACTCACCTCACTGACAGCAGCGGTTACAATCCTATCTAATTCAGCTTTTGTGAGCCTGCTTGTCTTGTGTATGTCTCTTTCACGACAAAATCTACAGAATGAAATAACTAGCTGACTGTATACGTATATATAAACTAATGCATTATGTCATCTTATGATCTATACATTAATCCAATCATTAAGTGAAGTGGAAATGAGATTCATGGTCGGAAGAATTTAAAGCTGTTTGTCGGTCCCAATATGGCTACCTACATTTTTCAATCTGATTCTTTTTTAGTCTTATAATAGATTGTCTTTATAGAATCTACATTACTCTCGCCATCATGTACTCACTTGCAAACCTTGCCATATGCATCCTACTTTGGTTTAAAAGGCATGTGGCACACATATCAATGATAGCTATACGTGCAACCACATTTAACAAGTATATTTGTATACATAGCTAGATGTTCTTCATGGTCATAATGTTCGGTGAGACTTAGCTAACAGAGATAGAAATGCATTCCATGTGACCAGCAAACATCATACCTGTCTAGTCACTATTGAACAGCACTCGCCACCAGGATCAACAAGTTTGAGTGTGTAATTTCACTTTGACCACTTGATTTAATTCAAACTATGTAAAAATAATGCCTGACTTATTGTTAATAATATATTATTTCATCTGAAGGCTTTGTAACTCCAGGATTTTTGTCACATGGGAAGGAAGGGTCTGCAACAAAAAAAAGCTGGCTGCTGATAAACCTTGTTGTACAAAACTCAACTTAGTTTGAGTTCTTACTTCAATTGATCGAGTATGTGCCAGATGTATGCACCCAAGTATTTGCATGATCATGGTAGCTATAAGTTTATTTATATTCCATGCTCAATGTACTGCAGACTAGCATGCATAAGTTCACACTTAGCTAGTTTTGTACCACCTACAGTATCTGGTCTAGAAATTCATCCTGAGTTACATATTCTGTATTAATTATTTCAATAGCTAATATCCATTTTCATATGTGTTGATAATGATAATGTGATGTGCATGACTGTTTTGTTACATGTATAATCTTTGTAACTATGCAAATGTTTGTAGCTAACCAGCACTGGGTGCTTCCATGTACAGCAATAATAAATAAATATCAGGGGCGGATATAGGATTTTTTCAAATGAGGGGGGGGGGGGGGGGCGGAACTGGTTACAGACATAACAACACATGCACAGGTGACTGAGAAATAATTTTTGTGATGCTGAATGGTTATTATGCAGATATTAAGAGATCATGTTCATCAATGCATAGTCATATGGTCATGACAATTTTGGAAATTAGGCTCTCTAAAGTGAATTTGAGAGTGGTTTCAGTATCATTTTTTTTAAAATAGAGCAATATCATAACTATACGTGCTATAACTTATGACCTCGAATATTAAAAGCATCACATGCTTTGTGTCAAAAACGATGTATATACAGAATCTAGGGCTATAAGGGGCAACTACAAGTTGATAAAGCAAAGGTGGGGGCATAACCCCTTAGCCTCCCCCTCCCCTAAATAGAGAATAACTGACTGTTCAATTAGAGTATCTCGATCTTCAAAGAAAATGGAGTGAAGGGGGCTCATTTTCACTCTTTAGATCCCTCTCTTAGAGATAAACAATGGTTTTATGGTGTTACATTATCACTTTGCACTGCTGCAAGCTGGTGCAAGCTTCCCGACTCGAATACTAACTTTAGCTAAAGCAGCCTACTTTGTGGTCGCATGCAGTCCAAGGTCACACATACTTTTTATTTTTCTCATGTATTGATGGTTTTCTCTCAAATCGACTGTGATTGTAACTATAAGCTTTATTAGCCGATCAGAACACCAGCACTAGTTGCTGGCATGCCATATAGCGGGCAGTGGAGCCATATAGCTAGCATGCTTAGCTAGCTACTGATTTAGTCATGCCATACCGTATATTGACTAGCTAATGCAGTAATAAATGAAAAAGAACACTGCTGCAAACCAATCCAAAGAGGAAACGCTCAGTCCTCTCTTGCCAGAAAACCTGTGCTGTAAGTGAAGACTAAGTCTTTTGTGGGTCCATCTCTCCTTTTTTATTTTCTCCCTTATAAATGCTTCCATTTCATCTAGCAAGCATTTCCCAGACATTATTGCAAGCTTATTACTATTATGAACTATAGATCTTGCATGGTGTAGATAACTTATATATACTAGATAAGTGGTTAGATACCTACTTAACCCTTAAACCCTCGGCATAATCCAGAAAACTGGATTTACACTTATAATAAATACGCATGCTTTGCACAAAGCACTGTAACTTTCGGAGCGTCCATTCTATGGTTATGCAATTTATGTCATTCTACTCGTGATGTAGCAAGGGTCAAAATGATACCTAGAGTTTTAACCGCTAACGCTAAATGGTGAAGTCAAAACCAGCCGTGAAAATAACTTTTCTGCAAGAAAACACACAAAACCTTTACATAGAGTAAAGTATCAATTATCGGACAATATGATGTTCGGACAGCTGCCATTCACTTCCTGGAAATCCTGCAGCTTTGGTTATTGTACCAAAAGGTAGGCTACACCAAGCAATAATTATCCTCCAATAATCAGCTTTGCATGATTAAAAGCTTAAGAGTTACAGCCAATAGTATGCTTAGTCCGATAAAATCTATGCTCGGATAAAACTATCAGTTGTCGGACTTTGATTTTTACTACCAGTAAACAATGTCCAATTTATTTCAAATTTGTATGCAATATACCTGTACTCATTAGCTATTAATGGCCAAAAAATGATTTCGCTTTCTTTAGCATAGAGGGAGTACGAGCCTCCCAATTTTTAGCGGTATTGTCGGACGCCCTCCGCTTTAATTTAGCCATGCCCACCAACAGAGTTCATGCTTTTTGCAACAAATGCACCAGTGCTAAACCACAGAAGAAGGTAAATAAATATCTTTCAAGAGTAGAGGTGTGTTTTAAAGTTGATATTCAGGATATTTCTATTGGAACGCAGTATTTTTGGCTCCTAAATGAAGGAGATGCACGCTAGGTGGAAAAATGAAAATACGAGGCACAACTTTCTGACCAACCACATTTGTTAGTCTTGGTGCCTCAATCGCGAATACCACCTAGAAATGAAAAGATGTTCTATTTTCTACCTTCTATGGATGCACAAAGCAACATTTTCGTCCTTTTTGTTTCACCCATATAAGGTAGAGAAAGAAAAGCCTTTCAATTTCCGTGACAGTATTTGTGATAGGACACCAAGACTAGCATATGTAGGTGGTCAGAAGGTGGTTTTGCATAACTTCATTTTTCCACCTTGCGCGCATCTCCTTCATTTAGGAGCTAAAAATACTGCGTTCCAATGGAAATATCCTGAATATAAACTTTAAAGCACACCTCTACTCTTGAGAGATATTTATTTACCTTCTTCTGTGGTTTAGCACTGGTGCATTTGTTGCAAAAGCATACAAACTCTGTTGGTGGGCATGGCTAAATTAAAGCGGAGGGTGTCCGACAATACCGCTAAAAATTGGGAGGCTCGTACTCCCTCTATGCTAAAGATAGCGAAATCATTTTTTGGCCATTAATAGCTAATGAGTACAGGTATATTGCATACAAATTTGAAATAAATTGGACATTATTTACTGGTAGTGAAAATCAAAGTCCGACAATTAATAATTTTATCCGAGCATAGATTTTATCGGACTAAGCATACTATTGGCTGTAACTCTTAAGCTTTTAATCACACAAAGCTGATTGTTGGAGGATAATTATTGCTTATTGTAGCCTACCTTTCGGTACAATAACCTAAGCTGCAGGATTTCCAGGAAGTGAGTGGCAGCTGTCCGAACATCATATTGTCCGATAATTGATACTTTACTCTACCTTTATAAAATGGTCGATAACTCGATGGTAGATGATCCTATCGCTTTGCAACAGCAACTCTTCGTGAAATTCTGCATCAGGCCATATATGACTCACGTGAGTAAACCCACAATCGAAATTAAACACGTGGCAAAAATTTTGGAACACGGAGATGTGACTCGTTGTTCACCGCTTCATATCAAGTAAGCCACTGTAGTTACAGTGTTCATTTAACCTTCTCCAAGTAGCCCAGTAAACACACTTTTAATCTATGTGTATTTGTAGGCTGTAAGAATTAAGTTACCCCACCTAGTGTCGCCATGTATGCCCATATTGTGCGAGATATTGTGTAAACACGCATTTCCGAAAAGTTTTCTGCGGGTTTAAGGGTTTTAATTGTGGTAACAACTTCATACAAGTAACTAATGTGTCAATTTCTTGCCTACCTTTATATGGGCTAGCTAAACGTTATTGGTAGCAATATAAGATAGCACAAAGTGCTGTCCAACCTTAATACTGAAATAAATGAAAATATAAATAAATGCAACCTTCCCTTCAGTGCTATTCATAAATGTGACTGGGCCTGTGAAAATAGGGCATGTGGGCGCATAAAAATTACCTACTTTTTCAAACTTTGATGTGTAATAACTTCTTATTCTATTATTGTTTGGCCATGAAATGTTCAGCACTTATTAAGCATTTAGTTGGCTTTACAATATAAGTTACAGAATAAAACTATTTTATGCCACTACTGAGATATGCGAAGTTATGTGGTGTGGTGTAGTTTGTGCCCATGTGCCCTATTATCGCAGGCCCAGTCACATTTAATGTTAAAAACATTAGCTAGCTAGCTAGTTAACAAAAGCAACTTGGTAGTGGGCTTAAAAATCGAAGAGGGTACAAGGAGTGTCCACTTCTTCAGCCATGTCCTTAAAGTTATATTAACAATATCAAGATACTGTATTAGAACAATCTAAACTGTCATAAAACAGTCATCTCTTACCATCATGCAATTAGCTTATATCCCCTTTATCACCCTAAATGTTCCCATTACATGCATGGTAAACAAAGTTGTGAGTATTTCTTATCCAAAAGATACATAAGCATAAGCATAATATTATGTCAAAACTGTTTAGAATACATCACCAACCAAATGCAACAAGATGCTATAGTTGTGCATAAGAATTACTGAACATAAAAATTTAGAGTTATAAGTGTCTAGGGTTGTCCCTGAATCTGCTTAGTACTTAAGCTAGGCATGCAAACTTGATAATTTTTTTCATCCGCAAAATATGGAATTTGGATGCTGGCGGGAGGTCAATTTTTGTTATTCATTTTGAAAGAAAATGCTCCAAACCACAACAATAACAATCTATCTGTAACTGTAAATTAAAGGTTAACTAATGCCTTCTTAAAAGTGATATTCACACTATACTCTTTTACTGAGCTGCTAGGTACATTTCTTGTGCTGTAAAGGGAAAGCCCGCATCTGAGCATGATACATGGACACAAGACTAATATCAGCATTTGAGGAGGCCAGGTAAAAGTGATGTGCATGGGTCAGGATGAGAAAACAATTAAACAAGTTTGCCCGGCATTACGCTATAAATTCAAAGCCATAACTCCACCCATATTATTAGACTCATCAAGTGATGATATACTCTCATTATTGGTGATAAACCTTGAATCCAACATGGGTCTACAGATTGCAAACAAAAAAAGAAAATAAATTAAACATTATTTTTCTTAATTAGTCATCATTATTCACCTTCTCTTTTTCTCTTTGTGTAAATTTTTTTAACACTTTGTCCATCAGTGATGATCTATGTTAACATCATTATGAAATGGTTCTATATCTACAGCGAAAGATAGACAGCACATAAAACTTTCATCTGTCTTTCAGTTAGCCACCGCAGAATCTGACTGACCTCAAATATGCAGTTACACATATAAACACACAAAATCATCATCACTACTCGTATGAAATGATTCCCTAGTGCTGTTTACTTCTTGTGTGTGTGTGTGCATGCAGAATAAGCCAATCTTATGCTAGGTAGAGAAAAAAAAACTTAACCACATGTAAAGTCTGTAATGTGAAAGCTATAACCTTTGAGACTGTACCAGTCTTAACAGGTTCATTAGCAACTGTACTGCAGCCCCATAGGAAATCCCAAATTATAGAATTCTTAATTGCACAATTCAGCATTGGAGATTATAAGTAGGTTAGTGTTTAGTAAAGATCTGACCATTGCTTTGTTTACTTTCATTCCATTGTTTAGGTTAACTGACAGTTACAAGGGCTCTATAATTTGGGATTTCCTATAGGGCTGCAGTACAGTTGTTAATGAACCTGTTAACAGTGGTGCAGTCAAAGGTTAGCTTTGACATCATGGGCTTTACCATGTGGGTTTTTTTCTTTTGTCATCTTTCTGGTCAGCAAATATATAATTATACCAACATCAAATGGCTTAGATCAGCCTGCACTAACACACTCACAAGTACACTATATGTAAGAACCAGGGGAATCATGCCTTAAGTTTGTAATGACACTTCAGACTGCTCTTATCAATGTTGTCTTAGGTCGCCGACTGACTACCTGAAAATGGACTGGAGCATTGGCCTAGTAATCAAAAGGTTTCAGTTTCAATGCCGGGTAAGGCCTAATTATTTTGGTGATGTTGTTGCTTCCTTGAGCAAGAAGCTTTACTCACATTGCTCCAGTATACCCAGCTGTTAAATAGGAGCCTTGTGACCTGGTGTTAACTGGGCAAGCAGCAGCTGTAACATCAATGGGTACCTGCATGGTGTTTACTGGGGAAGCAAATACCAACTGTCCATGACTCACATAACAGGTGAAGGCTCAGGTGGGACTTTGTGTGCTCACACCCTCCCCTGTGAGGCATGGTACAGCTTTCTGTGGGTTACTAGTCATACCCAAGGAAGATTTTCCAGCGCCGTCTCTAGTGCCTGAGTAGTGCACAGGTGTCCATTGCTAGTCACTGGGTAGGCATGATTGTGGCAACATGGCAGCCAAAGGCTTTGCTATTTTTTATTTATTTTTTTTGATTTGTGTCTGTGTGTTTTATACAATATCAAAGCTACCAAAGACATGGATATGCATGGGTATTTCATGAATTTCTAAACCAACAGTGTAAATGGGCCATGAAAATTTACTTATCCCGTAGAATGGAATTTTCATGGTTTTATATAAACATTTTTTTCATGGGCATTTCATAGCAATTGTCATGGGCCATGCCATGAAACTGTCATGATTTCCATTGCACATTTCCGTGGGTCATTTAGAAATTCATGGAATAACCATGCTTATTCCATGGCCAGTTTCTCTGGTAGTGAAAACGGTTTGACAGCAGACAATTAAGCTATAGCTACTTAACAGGTCTGTTCATAATTTTATGATGCAGCTTGAAATGCACACTGCTAGACATGGGCGTATTATCTTTTAGGTGGTAGCTGTCCATTTTCAGGTAGCCAGTAGGCGACCTCAGTTAGCCCAGTGACATTGATAAGAGCAGCCTGAAGTGTCATTACCAACTTAAGGCACGATTCCCCTGATTTTTACATATAGTGTACTTGTGAGTGTGTTAGTACAGGCTGATCTAAGCCATTTGATGTTGGTATATTTATACATTTGCTGACCAGAAAGATGACAAAAGAAAAACCCACATGGTAAAGCCCATAAAGTCAAAGCTAACCTTTGACTGCACCAGTGTTAACAGATTCATTAGCAACTGTACTGCAGCCCTATAGGAAATCCCAAATTATAGAGCCCTTGTAACTGTCAGTTAACCTAAACAATGGAATGAAAGATAATAACAGAGTGCTTTATTTTCTTTAATTAAATGCTGACTTGCCTAGCTATCATCTCCTGCCCAGAATTGTAAAGAGATATATATATTTTTTGTTAGGCAACGCATAAAACCCCGACAACAGCAAATAGCTTGTCACCTGCACACACACACACACACGCACACACACACACACACACACACACACACACACACACACACACACACACACACACACACACACACACACACACACGCACGCACGCACACACACACACACATACTCAAGCGTGTCGATCGATCCCGACCCTACAGAGGCCACTTAATTTAGGAGATGATAGCTGAACCCACAAACACTCACAACTGAGCCCACAAACATTCAATATTCATCGTCTGAGTGTTTTCAAAGCCAGCTCTTATAGCTTAATGTTTAGGGTGCAGTTCCATGCAGGTTGGGGTTGCTTCACTACCATGTACTGCAAGGCGCAATACAAACAAAGGTATAGATTTCCACACATGCCATTATCTTCGTAAGTGTATTCAGTGTGCCTTGCAGTACACTGTATTTGCAGACCTAGTCTCTTAGTGCCCAACTTTAAAGGTGTGGGAAAACTCAATGCAGTAAGATGCACACTGGAATGTAACCAGTGACCTCACACCAACATATACTTATTATCGATTGTAAATATGTGAAGAATACTAAGAAGGTGAAGAGCCTGTGAAAGACTTAAAAGCAAGCCTGTAAAGCATCTTGTTCTTCAACTTAATGCCTATTATCATCTTGTTCTTCAACATCTTGTTCTTCAACTTAACACTTCTCTTGTGCCAGAAAGCAAATTCTACTCTGGTACAGCCGCTGGACCATGGCGGTTTGTTGGCATATGGAAGTCACTGGCTATATTCTAGTTCTCGGACAATCAATTTAAGAACTCTGGAACAATGTATTTCATTATAAACAAGTGACAAACACATAGAATTATTCATATTGGTTGGCATCAATATTATCATGTATTTGGCATGAAGCAATTTGATCGGTGGCACTCAAATTCGAGTGATGTTTTTTTTTTTACATTGAGTTTCCCCAGACCTTTTTTTCAGAGTAGGAACTCAATCGATATGCACTGTGAAGGTGAAAGGTGGTCTGGCCATGTGAGACTAAGTGATGTCACCATTTACATGCATAAGACAAACCTTAAAAATGAAAAACATTGTAATGGAACATGCCTGTCCAAATTTGTCTTCCGAATTCAGCATAGATATGACGGCATTAAGTTTTCCTTACTTGCTGGGCTATGTCAAAGTTGTAGTGAGCTGTTAGGCTTCTTGACATAGGAAGAGATTGCATGACGACAGGTGTTGGTCTGTATTCTTCTCCATCCATGA
The DNA here is from genome assembly GCF_963678975.1 of Dysidea avara. Taxonomy (NCBI): domain Eukaryota; kingdom Metazoa; phylum Porifera; class Demospongiae; order Dictyoceratida; family Dysideidae; genus Dysidea; species Dysidea avara. Next base: position 8,754,314 of record NC_089276.1, read on the forward strand.
ATAATTCCTTTATTTTGGTTCTGCTGTCCTTGCATTGTTTCTTGTAATAGTCACACTCCTCCTTAACTATCTTGAGATGTCTTTCAGCAGTTTTGATGGCCTACACATAAAAAATTAACTTGACCTGTTATAAGTACAGTAGTTATCATTCTCAAATAAAAATATTGCACTTCCATGCTTAGGTCATGTATTATGAAACATAATAGTACATTATGTGGAGCATGGGGACCTACCTTTAGAAACCAATAGTAATAGAGTAGCCATTGTACAGTACCTACTACATTAAAATTGTATAGAAACTCTAGGCATAAGCACTACCAGATTTTCTGCTGATATACACAATAGCCACACATAATATTCTAGCACACCCACTCTTTTCCCGTGCTGCAAGAGGTATGATACACTTCCAATAGACAAGTTGTGATATCACCCTGTAGGAATGTGAGGTGTTGATAAGGTGGTAAAAATTTTGATCAGTTTTCATTCTTCTGCACTTTTCCAGTCAATACCTCAGTCCCATTGTGTTATACGTCTCGCCATACATGTTTGCTTCACACACTATGATAGTACATCTCTATGTCTAATGGCCATGCAATTTTACAAGCAATTAGAGTGTATTTATACTTGTATTGTACTCGTAAGCTGTGATCTGCATGTCAGTTGAAAAAGTGCCCCAACATCATTTAAATCCCCCCCCCCCCCCTTCCTCCTGCCCATAATTTTGAAAGACCTGTTTTGCCTCCCCTGAAATTATTTTCTAGAAACATTCCTGCCAATAGTTATTTTGATAATTGATGGCTAATTGATTTATAAATTAATTGAAACTAAGAGCCCTAGTCAATACCAATGTATTGGAACAGATTGGTATCGGCAATACAAAGCTGTCGATACCACCAGAGGACACTCATCTCATGTACTGTATCTTCAACCATCCCTGACTACGTTTCCAGTAGGGAATGAGTTGGCTGGGCTAACAAAGTAGCAAATAATTATGTGTTTAACCTGCTACATTGGCTTCGTGTGTATTCTAATAAATTAGAACTCATGAATTCTTTGTAAAAATGCCAGTGCAGCTATTCCTCAGAAAGAAGCAAGTTTTATGGAGTTTGCAGTAATATACAATGTGTAAATTTACGGCAAAGCACAGATGTTAATTAGTAGGAGTGTGACTTATAAATGGTGATAAAGCTTGTCTAGGCTCAGTGTTTATTCGAGGATTAGTTTGTTTTGGGATTGACTCAATCTGGAGTTATCCTCCCTTTCTGTGTAAAGATGAGATCTTAATTCAAGTGATCACAAAGTTAAGTTCACAGCCAGTATAATTTTTTGAGATCAAGTTGAGCAACTTGCTGGCAATCATGTCATTGTATTAAGTACTGATTGCTTCTGAAACTGTTAGGGGGTTATCCTGCCTAACAACCCTAGATTAAATACTGTCTAGGCTTCAGTGCTTAATATTAGTGTCGGTGTTGGCAAATTATTTGCTAAAAATATTGATATCGGAAGTATCGGTAAAGGTGGTATTGGTACATCTCTAATTTTAATAAACACGAAAGTTAGTAAAAGTCTCGTATGGCTTCTTAAACTGAACAAACAATTTTGTTCTCAAACTAGGACTGCCACAAACCATATTAGGAATGCAAACAATGTCCTTCAATCATGTGCAAGGGACTGACCTATACATGTTTGTGGTTAGTTGCCATTTAAGAAGGCATATCATACTTATGCTAATCTACAGTGATGAACAAACTAGGTATATTAATCTTTGGAATTGAGTTACATGAAGGCCAGCATGCACTGCAGTGCTCTGATCGATATCACTTTCTGCCCCCATAGCATGTGTATACTAACAGACTACCTGTGATTTTTCACCTTCACATCGATTCATTGATCTTGTAATCATTTCACTATTTTGGTGACAGGTCCAGCACAGGTCAGACATTGGCTTCCCTATGATGATATGAGGCAGACATGTCTTCCAGTATCTGCAAAATGTTGATAGACCGACTGATAGCATGCCACTGACTACACGATTCATCATAAAGGGTGTCCTGGAGTTAGAAAATTAAAAATAAAGTAGGTCATCAACTCTACAGTGTTACCTTTTTGCTTATGCTTGATGACAATATCTTAATATCATCCCGCTTGTATCCAGGAATCCGTGCAGGAAGAAGGATGCCATTTTCTTCAGGGTAATCGCTGATAAAACGGACTATATGCTGAAAGACCTCATATGGAGTGACATTGGGTGGTAACTTCCCAGTACATGAATGCTCAAGCCATCGAATATCGGTGATGTAGTGATTTTTAATGCCAGCAGTCTCTCCTTGCTGATCCCGTGAAGGAATCTAAGGTTTGCTGGCACACTTTACGGCCATTATGCATGTATGTTGTGTGTGTCCTTTGTCTTTCTTCAACTGCGTGTCCACCATCTGTGATGTGCTCTCTGTTTTTGGTCAATGCCATCATAGCTCCAGTAAGTGCCATGTCAAGGTCCTTGTGACTCAAAAGATCAGCTTGGGCACGATGTGATATATAATAGTGCAGAGTAAAGAAGTTGCTAGAAGTGGGACTCTCAATAGTGTAAGGCCAAGCCAGTAGGTATAGCCCTGGAGAACTCCAGAACTGTGAGTAATAGTGTGGTGCGATTTTAAAAATTCTGCCACAAAAAGGGAGATTGGTCCAAACTGTAAGAACCCCCTGGCCATGCCCTTGATGATGTGATCATTTTTTAAAGCAGGTCTTATTTATATTTGTAGTTGTTACTTTGTTGAAAATTTTAACCTTGTTGCTTATACCAGGAACAGGGCGTGACGCTAGTAGTTCTTAAACACTTTTAACTTCTAAACCCTGATAGGGAAGTCACTCTATATTCACTACTGCTCAGTGGTTTGTTGAATCATAATGATGCTGGTTTTTAGAGGAAGCCACAATGAGTTAAAGACCTTATTGCACCTATCAATATTACGCCCCACTACCCCCTTTCCCGGGTGTACACGGAGGGTTAATGGGGATTTGATCCAATTTGAACTTAAAATTAGTGGGGGATTTGATTGAATTTGAACTTAAAATTTGCCCCACTAGTGGGATATTTAACTGTTCAAAAATGTCAGGTTGTTGCTTCCTGCAAGAATAACCGGTTTTAAAAATACTTATGTGGGGATTTGACCACCTGTCGTGTCCGGGGATATTATATTCGGAAAAGTCAAATCCCCACCCCTCCCCCACTATTTTCCGGGAAGGAGGAGGTGGAGGATAATATTGAAAAGTGCATAAACATTAACTGCTATGTTAATTATGAACACCTTATAATATTGTGTGTTCAAAATCATAATTTTATATATTTGAACTATGCATGAAATTCAAAACTTGCATGTGTGTGAGATTGCACCTCAAACCATGTTGTTCATGCCAGAGGTATGACAGTTGAGTCTAACTAAAACTACATATGATTTTTTTTTAATAATGGATTTTAAAAAAGTAAACAAAATAGATAAATTAAAAGATGGCATTTTAATAAGGTAAATTGGGATCACTGAAAAAAGTAACAAAACAAGAAGGGATCGCTGAAAAAAGTAACAAAACATGAAGGGATCGCTGGGGTTGCAAAGTAAGCCACAAATCCATAGTTTGACTTGGCAAAACAGAAAAATATTAAACAAAATGTTTTACTTATTGTGTTATGAGTTAATAGCCATATAGCTACTAAGGTAGAGTAAAGTCAAAAGAGGATCACTTTTTTCAGTGATCCCTTCTTGTTTTGTTGCTTTTTCAAGCAATCCCTATCAGTGGCATAGCCAGGAAAAATTTTTACCGACCCAAAGTTTATACGTTGACCAAATTAGGGGTCTGCTTCTGACTCAACTGATTCACAAATACTTTTCAAGTATGGGTGGTACAGCATTTGCAGGTTGACTATCTGGTTGGATGGAGGAAACTGTTTCAGAAGACTCTGAACGTTTTTCTACATGTCATAAGTGATGCTCCAGCATAGTTAATGCTATAGTATACCATGCTTCAATCATAAGAGTAGTTTAATTACATGCAACACAACTTACTCTGGAGATATTTTGAACAGTCAGGCCATCCATGAACTGTAATGGAGGTCATAGTCATGCACACTACTATTTATTGATCTAATGTGATGTTTAAGTCAGAGATAATTCATGTGATGTTCAACTGCATATGTTAAGCATGTCAAGCTAGGGAGTCTGGGGGAATGCTCCCCCTCAAGGAAATTTTACTTTGAAATGGAATGTGGAGCCAGCTTTCTTTTTTTTTATTGTGACAGCTAATGCATAATCAATTAGCTGAATGTAATGCCATGCAGTTAAAAAGTAATGTAAAGACAATTGACATATATGTAAATGATCAAGCAGTGTAATGGGAATAGTGGCTATAATCTGTATTGAATGCTCTATTAGAGTATATTACGATGACTGCTCTATTAGAGTATCTCAAATTCAAACCACACAAAATAGAATCTATGGCTGTAGTACTTATCAGGGCTGGAGCCTATGGTACCTTGATGGTGCTAGACCACTTTGCAGCTACTGGGGTACAGCAATGCTGTCTAGTAACGTTTGAGTAGAAAATCCGGAGTGCCAAAACTCAGGCCTGCTCAGCCTGCTGTTAAGCATTTTTACCAAGGCAGCTACTTTGGTTGCCTCAATGGTAGCTACGCCACTGCCTATTTACCTTTTTAAAATACCATATTTTTAATTTATCTAGTATAATGTGTATGTCAACTCCCTCTTTGTACATGCACAAGCACACACAAATACTCACGCATACAGCTTCTACACACACACACACACTGTATACACCCAACACAAAGTGTTACAGCTAGCAGCATCGTTTGTTCATCTTCAGGAAGGATTGTCCTTGACCTGTTGAGAATACATTGCCATCAACTAAGGGATTAAGAGAAATTGTAAGTCTTTTGAAGACACTTTAAGGAACACGTTCGTGCTACAATATCCTATGCATGCTTATGCACACGACCATTACACATGCACGTAAACATGTGTCCTTGAAAGTAAGTAATATTCAGCCATGTACATAATAACTATGCAATGGAAACACTTTCTTACATAAATCATATACACTAGCCTTTAGCTGAATGTCATGAACCACGATAGTGGGTTCATAATAGGTATTGTGGAAATTTTCAAAGATACTTAGATACTTATATGTGACTGAATTTGAGAAAACCGTCGATCTATGCACAAGAATAGATTGTGAGATACACGGTTTTAAAGATTTTAATCGAGTATAGCTCGGGAAGGCCAAAAGTTACAAGTTTGAAATTTTCACCGTGAATGCAGCCACCTATCACTACTGGACAATGATCCATGCTATTACCATGAAATTCCCATGATCCTATAAATTACGCGTGAAAGCTGCAGTTGGTTTTTTTTCATGGGTAATGAAATACCCATGAAATGCTGGAGTAAAATAATGTACCCACGAACAACCCATGAACGAGTGAGTTTTCATGGGTTTGTATACCATGAAAATCTGTGAATCACAGCCATGAACAACCTGTTGAAAACCTATAAATAATATTCATTGGCTTTCCACAGGTTTTTCATAGGTGAGATTTCACAGGCTTTTCATGGGTTGTGCATGCATACAAACCCATGAAAACTCACTTGTTCATGGATTGTTCGTGGGTACATTATTTTGCTCCGTGCATTTCATAGGTATTTCATTACCCGTGAAAAATACCAAGTACAACTTCCATGGGTATTTCATGAGGATCATGGGATTTCCATGGTAACAGCATGTATTTATTGTCCAGTAGTGTATGCTATTTAACACACTTTAGTCAGCAGTAGGCTAGTTATTGATATAACCATGATTTTGAGCAACCTTTTTCACCACGGTATCTATATCACACGTACATTACCTAGAGTGGTGTGGCGGCGGTGGGAGGGCAATTGATATATGAAGAGAAAATGGCCGAGCGGGTTATATGGAGTGTCCAGCCTTATTATAGGGCCACCATTTCCACCAGCACCGCTCATTGCCACCAGCACCATTCAAAGTGAAGGAAATACACTTAGAAAATGTCTGGACAGCTTCTCAAGACAGTCCACGTCTGTAGCTTCGTGCTCCAGCTGCCCAGTGCCATTCCAAGGTGCCAGTGTGCTCCCAGTAGCTCACACACGCCCGTACAAATCCACTCGAGAAAGCAGCCTTGGCAAAGTATTGGCTTGGCTGTGGTGCAAAAGTGTAGTGTATTGATGTGGCTATCCATTTATGGTGAAAAGTCAACTTCAAGGTTGTGTGCGTAGATTGAAGTTTTTGTAAAATTTTGTCACATATACTTATAAAGTTACTTAGATGCTGAGATACTTAACTTTTATGTTGGAGTGTTTTGGACTACAGTGGAACCTGTCTTAACTACCACCTCTATGGTAAGACCACCTCTCTAAAATGGTCAACTTTAGATTTACCTACTGAAGAAGGTATAAACTAATTCACCCATCTAAAGCATGATAATAGGCTAAGCAACCAGGACAATGATGAAGGTGTTGGTTGGGTGACAATGTCATAGATAGTTTGACTTTGTTTCGCTTTGATTTCTGGTGAATTTACAACTCAATATTTTTTTAATAGTTCCCATTAAGCTTTAGCTTTAAAATTTCTTGTTTGTATGTATGTATGTATGTACTTGTATGTATGTTTGTTAGTTTTTTAAATTTTATAGGGTTTACTTGGTGAAGTTGGAGAGAGTGGCATAGACCCTGGCCCTAATGTATGTCTCCAGTAATTTCACTATGTCATTAATCCTGTTTTAGTCATACTCAGGGTAAGGATGGCAACCTTGAACCAACTGGTGCTACTGGAGCACAAGTGAGTCATCTTTTATTGTTTGTATAGTGTGTGTCATGTTGCCTTTGTTTCTGATTCTTTATTAAGAGCAAAATTATTGTAATTTCATACCATTAGGGAAGCCCATGATCATTTGGTCGGAAATGCTATAAGAATTGTTTATGAAACAATTCACGGCAGGGAACTGAGGGCTCCCAGGCCCAGCTGGCTTGCCTGGAGGGAAGGGAGCATCAGGACTCAATGGAACTGCCGGCTACCCCTCTGGAACCTGGTGATGATAGAGATGACATTGAAGATGGAGGCCAAGGAGAACTTGTGAGTGTCCGGTTTTTTATTGGTGTATGTTACATCGTGGAGACTTAGCTTACATACATTGCTTTATTATTGTTCGTGTGTTGTGTGTGTATGTGTGTGTGTTTGTGTGTGTGTGTTTGTATGTTTGTGTGTTTTGAAGTGTTCACTCAGTCATTTGTGTGTACCATTCGTACCTGTGTATATGCACACCTACATATGTAAATACACACTTAATAATAAATAAATAAACCCCACTCTTAATAAACCCCTCTGTGGTGGTTAACACGCCAGTTACAGTTGTGAATGTTGAATGTGCTGTACATGTATGTAATGGTTTTACAAAATTTAGTTATTTCTGTGTAACCAGACCCTAGTCTGGGTTTTGGTAGCATACAATAGAATTAAATCTGCACTCTTTTCCCCGTGCTGCAAGAGGTATGATACAGTTCCAATAGACAAGTTGTGATATCACCCTGTAGGAATGTGAGGTGTTGATAAGGTGGTAAAAATTTTGATCAGTTTTCATTCTTCTGCACTTTTCCAGTCAATACCTCAGTCCCATTGTGTTATACGTCCCACCATGCTTGCTTCACACACTATGACGGTACATCTCTATGTCTAATGGCCATGCAATTTTACAAGCAATTAGTATTCATAGGTGTGATCTACATATCAATTGAAAAAGTGCCCCAACGTCTTTTAAGTTCTGCCCCTCCTCTTGCCTTGAAAGACCTGTTTTGCCTCACCTGAAATTATTTTCTAGAAACATTCCTGCCAATGGTTGTTTTGATAATTGATTGAAAATTGAACAATCATTCATTCAATCATGTTTTGACAAAATTTTAAAAATTCTGGCACAAAAAGGCAGATTGGTCCAAACCGTGAGAATCCCCCTGGTCATGCCATTGATCATGTGATCATTTTTAAAGCAGGTCTTATTTATATTTGTAGTTGCTACTTGATGCTTTATACACAGGGTAGATGATCAACTATCACGCGCCATTGTTGGTTGAGGGCAAACAAGATCTTTGGCATAATATGGACAAATTTCGCGGATCTTCTGAAATAGGTAGTATTGACGATCTGTACTTAATCCATCTGGTACAACCTGAGATGGCAGACAATGGGGTGAGGGATGCCACAACGAATCCTTCACCAACACAATTTGGCACTCATTGCCAGAGTTGGAGCTCTTCACAAATACTGTGCCAGGTGAGGTAGCTTTAATATGAAAATGCTGCATTTGGGTAATCCCTTTTAAAGCAGTTTTCTTTGTGTGCTCCTCAAAGAACTCACTCCATTTGTAGGTTGGAACAAAATAATCCCCTTCAAGAGTGCCTACTAGTTGTGGAACATTGACAAATGAAGAGGTGCTGATCACATTGGCAATGTCATCCAGACTGCCAACCTTTGTGCGGCGAAAGGTCTGCTTTGCAAGTCAAGTCCAAAGCACCAATCAGATGCGAACTTTGTATGACCCACTGGTAAGAATGATATTTTTATCTCCCGATGTAAGCCAGTGAGTACACGCCACATTAGGTATCCCATCATGTATCTGTTTTTATTTTGTCCACAGCAATTATCTGCGTGCAATGTCTCCCCTAATCCATGGTTGGCAACAAAGTGATGATTGAATTAGCACCTTTTCCAACGTTGAAGGATTCATCTATCAAATATGTCACCAGCACAGTATGGGAGGTATTGGTTTGCTTTTGAAAACAGCTACAGTGCTTACTTGCCGTGGTATAACCTCGCAGCATACACCGAAGATGGCACATTTACGTGGCGTAAGGAAGTACACAGGTCCTGGCTGGAAAGGGTCGCTTGGATAATGCACCTATTGGAAACGAACATGTGTATGTAAGTTACAGTGAACATTTTTACCTGCTGCGCCATGTCAAAGTTGTAGTGCCTTTTCACTTCTGTACTCAGTTGGAGGGTTCCGTCTACTTCAAACTGGTCTTTCAAGTTTTGTCGAGTTGTCTTGCATATGGTCCGATATGCAGTCCTCTCCTCACTGATGATTTTAAGATGGTCCCTAGCCAAGCGTATCACCTGAAGAAGGTACAAAAATATAGTGATGTCTAAATCCAGTGTATAACATACTGTACGATGGATGTGGTTCAATGTCATCTCTTGTTTTTTTTGTTTTTGTTTTTTAATTCTGGTCTTCAGAATGGAACAAAATATGTTATTTTCATTGTCTATAGACTTTGTACCATACACACAATCCATTGTACAGTGTGTTATATAACCAGTAAATTTATGCAGGGTAAATCTCTCTAATCTGACACTTCTAACCCAAGATATTTCTGATAGCTAGCTAGACCTGTAGGATTTTACATCCTTTATAGTTAAGTGTCAGATTGTAGATTGCCAGAATATGAAAATACCCTCTCTTTTTCGTGGTCTGATCGGTTGGTGACCTTCATAATAGCAGTACTATTTTGCTGGCATGTCCAGCATAAGTCACTGCGTGGCTTGCTGATGATAACATGTGGGAGCAAGTCCTGCCAATATTTGCAAAATGTCCTGTAGGCCACAGGACCTAAACCCAAGGCAGCAGCACTTTCAGTTAAACAGCATTCCTTGTATCGCCGCCATATTTTCTATACAATAATACAAAGAATGTTTTAACTTCTGCAATGTTTCTCATGCATCAAAACATAATTTCATAATGCTTATAATGAATTCTTGATAAAAGGCTTTTCATACATAGTCCATTGGCTTTAGAGAAGTTGCTGAGAAATAAGCTAAGTTGTATATAAGTACATAAGCAGCTACATTATTGCATTTTTTTGTGGGAGAACAAAAGTACTACCACATATTGTCTTTTCCATGCAGTACAAAGTAGCTATATACTGTAAACTTGGGCAAATGCTGTCACTGGAATGACAGTGGTCGCCTCCCATGTCATAAATAATATAGTATAGGGATTGACAACAGTGACGTCACTACGGACAATCCTTGTCACGGGTTAGACTTGTCGTTAAGGGTTGACCAGTTTACAAAATATGACCTTCATACAAATCTTCAACCATTGTGGAGTTAGTTAATACCAAAAAAAAAATTGTACCTTGTCTTTGTCCTGAGCAATAGCACCACACAATTATTGGTGCCATGCCTGGGCAACCAAGGCGATGAAGTTCAGAGACAAACTGGTAGTGCACTGCTGTGATTTGATTGCACTCTCCCAATGAAACATTGAAAAAAAGTAAATTCACAGAGAAACCAAGTCAAGTTAGTAAGATATGACCACTCAAAGTCTGAACCTGTAATGAGTATTGTTGGTACATAAAACTATTAGTTCCTATGGAATGACATCACTGTTGTGAATCCTGTCCATACTATATCTGTGTTAGAATGCTGTGGCTAACTTTTTGTATTAACAGCTGCTTGGTGTGGGTTAATTAGGTTCATGAGGAAGGAGACAAACTTAACTTATGGCTAGCATCACTAGTAGCATTCTCTGACGCACTATACAGTGAAATTTGTCATAGCGGCTACCTGTTTATAAAGGCCATTACAGCTAAATAAAATTCTCTAATGGAGAATTTGTACATAAACTGCCTGTTTAAAATATTGGTCTGAAGGTAACCACTTATATGAGTATGTTTTGCTTACCTTATTGCTTTTAGATGATGGTAGCAGCTTTATGTCATCCCTCTTGTACCCGGGAATTCGGCACGCAACAGAATGGCATTCTGTTCTGAATAGTTCTGTATGAACTTTACCAGGTTGGTGATGTGTACATTTACAGCCCAAATTTGGTACACATTGGATAAAAAACAAGGGAGTTATGCGCAATATTCAAAAAATTCAATGCGATATTTTGTCATGGCCACAGGATAAACCGTTTAAAGTAATGACTTGAAAATTGCTCTGTACATGAAGTAACCATTGTAGTGCAAACCTTTTGTGGTTTGAAAGAAATCGCACTAACAGTCATGGAGTTATAACAAAAATGCCAACCATATGTAAAATGCGCACAATTGAGTTTTGTTAATAAAGAAAAGTAATACTTGCCACACCTACCAGGCAAACTAGTTAACGGAATGGCTGAAATCAGGTGGAGAGGTAGATAAATGTGATCTTTCAGTGGTTTACAAGGAATCAGATTAAAATCCACTGAGCTACACTATGAAGTGAACTAGGCGTAACAAGTGCACAATCAAGATACTCTAATAGTGCAGTCACCCTAATAGAACATTCAGCTGTGCAATTAGTCACTTTATTAGAACATTCAGCTACAATCAAGTCACCATATAGAGAGTTCAGCTAACAACATAGGGAGTTCAACTACAATCAAGTCACCTGTCAACTAGTATCAAAAACAAATATATAGTCCTGTAGAGAGTTCAACTACAAACAAGTCACCCTGTAGAGAGTTCAACTACAAACAAGTCACCCTGTAGAGAGTTCAACTACAAATAAGTCACCCTGAAGACAGTTTAGCAGCAAACAAATCACTCTGTAGAAATTTCAGCTACGTCTCACCGTAAAGAGCTTAGTAGTGATCAGCTAGAAACAATTCACCCTGTAGAGATCAGCTAGAAACATATCACCCTGTAGAGAGATCAGTTAGAGACAAGCCACCCTGTAGCGAGTTCAGCTGGAAACAAGCCACCCATAGAGATATCAGCTAGAAACAAGTCACCCTATACAGAGTTCAGCTACAAACAAACTTTTTCAGTAGAAAGATCAGCTAGAAGCAAGTTATCCTGCAAAGAGTTCAGATCCATTTGAAGTCACCCTGTAGAGAGCTATATGCATTTAAAATCATCCTGTTGAGAGATCAGCTCAAAACAAATCACCCTGTAGAGAGCTATATACATTTCAAATCATCCTGTAGAGAGATCAGCTCGAAACAAATCACCCTGTAGAGAGATCTGGTAGAAACAAGTCACCCTGTAGAGAAATCAGCTAGAAACAATTCACCCTGTTGAGATCAGCTGGAAACAAATCACCCTGTAGAGAGATCAGCCAGAAACAAGTTACCCTGTAGAGAGTTCAGCTGGAAACTGTAGAGAAATCAGCTAGAAACAATTCACCCTGTACAGATCAGCTAGAAACAAATCACCTTGTGGGAAGATCAGTTCAACACAAATCACCCTGTAGAGAGATCTGATAGAAACAAGTCACCTTGTAGAGAAATTAGCTAGAAACAATTCACCCTGTAGAGATCAGCTAGAAACAAATCATTCTGTAGAGAGATTAGCTAGAAATAAGTTACCCTGTAGACAGTTCAGCTGGAAACAAGTCACCCGTCAAGAGATCAGCTAAAAACAAACCACCTAGAGATAATTCAGCTACATTTCATACAGTGATTCAGCTAGAAATAAGCAACCCTGTAGAGAGTTCAGCTACAAACAAACTCTTTCAGTAGAGAGATCAGCTAGAAGCAAGTTATCTTGCAAAGGGTTCAACCACATTTGAAGTCACCCTGTAGAGAGAACAGCTAGAAACAAGTACGTATAGCCTTGTAAAGAGATAAGCTACATTTCAAATCACCCTGTAGAGAGATCAGCTCGAAACAATCACTCTGTAGAGAGATCTGGTAGAAACAAGTCATCCTGTTGAGAGTTCAGCCAGTAAGAAGTCACCCTGTACAGAAATCAGCTAGAAAAATATCACCTGTAGAAAGATCAGTTTCACCCTGTAGCAAAATTAGCTACATTTCAATCACCCTGTAGAAAGATCAGCTTGAAACAAATCATCCTATAGAAGGATCGGTTAGAAACAAGTTACCCTGTAGAGAGATAAGCTAGAAACAAATCACCCTGCAGAAAGATCAGTTTGAAACAAATCACTCTGTTGAAAGATTAGTCAGAAACAAGTCATTCTGTAGAGAGATCAGATAGAATGAAGTCCGCACAGTGTAGTACTACCAGAGAACAGTGCCATGAAATACCTATGGATAATCCATGTACAGTAAATTAATCCCCATGAAAGTCATTTGTGACCGGATCTGCGAAAACCCGACATAATGGCGCATTTTTCAAATCCTTTATTATTGAACATTTATAATCTACTTAGCCGAGTGTATGCTCTGGCCAAGTTTCAGCCTTGTATGCCAACAACTTTTGGAGTTACAGCCCTACAAAGTAGCAGCAACAGAAAGATCGATTTGTACAGCAAGTATTGGGAAAATATATTACAGCTGCTTACGAAAACGATTGTAACTTACAAACGCAATGCAGTACAGAGTTGTAACTTGCGCCATCGTGTTCGCCATGAATAGGGGAATCCATTACGTGGTAGGTTTTTCCACCTACCACCTTTCTTCACTACATACAGAGACGAATTCAGTGAAGAAAAATCGATCGCGTACGGTCGCTTCAACTTGACATAAACAAACGCCCATAACTCACGTATCCTTTAAGCTACTGCTACGAAACAAAACTTTTCGAACTCCCCTTGAGTAGGCGAATAAGATTATATCCATGTTTTTATCATTACACCCTTTCTTCACAAAGAACAAACCGTTTAAAAATTTACGAATTTTTTTTTCATTTACGCAAATATTTTATTCATTGCAATCAATAGCCTATACTGAAAATTTAGGCTTGCGCCATTATGTCGGGTTTTCGCAGATCCGGTCACATTTCATTGTAATATCCATGTCATGAAATATTCATGAAAAGTGGAGATTTCATGGTAATTTTATAGCACTGACAAATTATTTCATGGCACAAGAAAATTTCATGGTTGCAGTGGCTATGAATTGTCAAATTTTCATACGCAGTGTCCATGGCACCCTGTAGAGAGATCAACGTGATCAAGTCACCCTGTAAGAGCCCAACTGCTTTTCAAGTCACCCCATGGAGAATCCAGCTATGAATAAATCTCTCAGTAGAAAGATCAGCTAGAAATAAATCACCCTGCACAGTATTCAGTTAGAAACAAATCCCCCCGTAGAGAGATCAGTTAGGTAAGTTACCCTGTTGCCTGCAAAGAATTCAACTATTTTTCAAGTCACCCTGTAGAGAGCTCAGTAGAAACAAGCAGCCCTGTAGAGAGATCAGCTAGAAACAAATCACCCTGTAGAGAGATCAGCCAGAAACAAACCACCCTGTAAAGAGATCAAGTCACCCAGTAGGGTGTTCAACTACATTTCAAGTCACCCTGTAGAGAGTGCAGCTAGAAACAAGTCACCCTGTAGAGAGTTCAGCTGGAAACAAGTCACCCTGTATAAAGATCAGCTAGAAACAAATCACCCTGTAGAGAGACCAGCTAGAAACAAGTCACCCTGTAGATAGATCAGCTGGAAACAGGGAGAATTCAGCTACATTTCGTAGACTAGAAATAAGCCACCATGTGGTGAGTTCAACTACAAACCATTCACCATGTGGTGAGTTCAACTACAAACTATTCACCATGTAGTCAAAGAGTACAGTTACATTATGGGGCTCCTTGTAGGACTACATACACATTTCCCTTTAGAGTATACAGCTGTAAACAGTTTAATAACCTGTGTGACTTATTTTTATGATCAGACAACACAATTAAAAAAAATATTGCCTAAAGTATATGTAGCTAAACAAATCATTAAAATCTTCTTCATAATAATCTTCTCTCTAGATCCGTGGTAAAGAAAAAGACAAGTTAAAAGAAATACCTAAAGCTGGCTATAGGCTGGCTTTAGGTATGAAGTTACAAAAAGAAGTGATATCTAATCAAAAACAGCCAAGCTGTAAAAAAAAGGGTGCAGCCTCCTCCAAAGAAGCCAGGGTGAAAAAAGATGTGAAATCAAAGGTGGCAGCCAAGAAATGGCTGTGATGATAGGTTAATGGCAAAAATTTTAATAACGACAATTCAGGTGAATTTGGTGCTGAATCCTAGTGAAACTTGGAGGAGGCAACACAAATTCACCTGAATTGTCGTTGTTAAAATTTTTGCCATTAACCTACCATCACAGCCATTTCTTGGCTGCCACCTTTGATTTCACATCTTTTTTCACCCTGGCTTCTTTGGAGGCTGTTTTCTACCTAGAATTACCACTGAAGTCTTCACTCAGCATTGTATCAAGTAAACTAGATAACATACAGTTCATTAAAATTTATTGCAAGCTTTGAATGCCTTATCAGTTTACTAAAATTTTATGAGGCAGCTGCCTCACAAGCCATCCCGGAGACATGCATGGCTACAAGGGAAGCCTCGTGCACTGACATAACCTAGACCTAGTCAAAGGCTGTCCAGCCCCATGTATGAAAGTGAATACTGGTCCCTCTGGTATTGATGCTGCTGGTTGGCGGCGTATGTGTACTTCCTTCCAGTCTGCATCTGCTGATTTGTGTGATTCCCTTGCCTCTGTTGCTAGACGGATGGCATCCACTTACGTAAATCCTCATGGCCTTTCACCCCTCTTGGCTTGCCGCCTTATTGCCCTTGACAAGAATCCAGGCGTTCGTCTCATCGGTATAGGTGAGACGAGTCGTCGGATTATATCCAAAGCTATTCTTTTTATGGTGAAGACTGACATTTTGGAGGCTGCAGGCAACCTCCAACTTTGTGCTGGTCAAGAGGCTGGCTGTGAAGCTGCAGTCCATGCTATGCAAAGCCTTTTCCATTCTTCTAACACCCAGGCTGTGCTTTTGGCCGATGCCTCCAACGCTTTTAATTCCTTAAATCGGCATGTTTCTTTACACAATTTACACTTTATCTGCCCTCCACTTGCTGTTACTCTTACCAATGTGTATAGGGAGGCATCCTCTTTATTTATTGATGGTGAATGTCTACTCTCTGAAGAGGGGACCACTCAGGGTGATCCCTTGGCTATGGCCATGTATATGCGCTCTCTACTGTTCCTCTTATACGAAAGTTGGATGGCTTGGCCACCCAAGTATGATTTGCAGATGATGCTGCTGCTGCCGGGTCTCTTGCTGACCTGCTGGTCTGGTGGAAACAGTTGTCTGGTTTGGGTCCTGGTTATGGTTATTACGTGAATGCTTCCAAGTCCTGGTTGGTCGTTAAAGAAGATTACTATGACACTGCCTGCACTTTATTTGCTGGTACTTCCCTGCGCATTACAACTGAAGGTCGTCCCTACTTGGGAGCTCCTCTTGATTCCCCTGAATTTAAATCCATCTTTCTTCAGGAAAGGGTATGTCAATGGCGGAATGACATTATTCAGCTTTCCAATTTTGCCTCCAGTCAGCCACATGCTGCATATTCCGCTATGATTCACGGCCTGTCATCTCGTTGGACCTTTTTAACTAGGACTGTGCAGGCCCGTAGCCAGGGGGGGTTCGGGGGGTTCGGAAGAACCGCCTTCTTGGAAAAAAGGTCCACAATTTTTGGTATACAAGTCCAAATTTTCAGGAGCAAAAGTCCATTAGCTACAGTTTACTAGATACCACTAATAAGAAACTAAATTAAGCGCTTCGAGTAACTCATTCATTGCATGGATTAAATGCAATGCAAGATCGAGATACTCTAATAGAGCAGTCAACCACTCTAATAGAACAGTCACAATATTTGGACCTTTACTAAAGGTCCACTTTTGGTCAAAAAGAACCCCTCTTTCAAAATCCCTGGCTACGGGCCTGCTGTGTGTGATTTGTCCTCTCAACTCGCTCCCCTTGAGGAGGCTATTCGTCTGCACTTGCTGCCAAAGTTATGTCTCCATGCCCCTAATGACTCTGAACGGGCTATGTTTGCTTTGCCAATCCGTCAAGGGGGCCTTGGTGTATTTGACCCTTGTAAATCTTCCCAAGACAACTATCAGTTTTCCACATCTGTTACATCCCCCCTAGCATCTGCCATCCTGAATCAGCTTTCTTGCTTTGATTCCTCCATCCTACAACAACAGCGTGCTCTTAAACAAGAAGCTCTATCCATCAAACGTCAGAATCTCTCTCAAAGATTTTCAGAGTTTTTCTCGACTTTGTCCAACAATCTCCAACTGTCCCTGAAACTTGCTGGTGAGAAAGGTGCATCCTCCTGGCTTTCCACTTTGCCTTTGGAATGTCATGGATTTGCTCTGCACAAAGGTGGCTTTTGTGATGCGTTAGCTCTCCATTATGGTTGGTCTCCTAAGAATCTTCCTGTCAGCTGTGTCTGTGGCAGATCCAACAACATTGAACATGCTCTC
Organism: Dysidea avara; assembly: GCF_963678975.1. Taxonomy (NCBI): domain Eukaryota; kingdom Metazoa; phylum Porifera; class Demospongiae; order Dictyoceratida; family Dysideidae; genus Dysidea; species Dysidea avara. The sequence goes on from NC_089276.1 coordinate 8,771,541, forward strand.
AGCTGTCCGAATGGAGCCTTCCCTACCATCCGCCACAATGACATCCGAGATTTGACTGCAGAATTAATGTCAGAGGTTTGTCATGATGTATCTACTGAACCTCCCCTTCAGCCCTTGAGTGGTGAATCTCTCTCCCTACGTACAGCTAACCAAGATGTCGGTGCTCACTTGGACATCAAGGCTTCTGGATTCTGGGGTTCTCGGTTTGAACCTACTTTTTTTGATGTTAGAATATTTAACCCTTATGCCCCTTCAAACCATTGTAATCCCTATCGCCAGCATGAAACTTCGAAGCGCCGTCAGTATGAGGAGAGAGTGTGAGAGGTGGAACATGGTAATTTTAGTCCTCTTGTTTTTTCAACTTCTGGAGGCATGGGTGCCTCCACCCTTGTGGCTTACAAACGCCTGGCCTTCCTCCTATCCTGTAAGTGGAAATCACCGTACTGTAGGGTGATGAGCTGGCTTCGCTGCCGTCTTGGCTTCTCCTTATTGCACTCTGCCATCATGTGCATAAGGGGTTCTCACTCCTCCTCTGGTCATCCCTTTAAGGGTCATGTTCCAGCATCAGTTGACCTTGCACTGGGGGAGGGGCGTCTTGGGGCCGTTTAAGCCCCATTTCCTTTTTTTTTCTATTCTGTGTTCTGTAGGTTCTGTTTCAGTAGCTCTGTAGGTGTAGGAAAAGGCTAAACCCATTTTATAGAACATCTTAGCGTAGAGTAGAGTGTGGTGGATGGGAGTGCCAACTTGGGCCGGTTCTTCTTTCTTTAAAAAAAAAAAATGAAAGTGAATAGAGGGGGAGAGGTATTCACGATGTGTTCCTTGGGATTAGCTAAAGCCGGGTAGTATCGCAATGCTGTATAGAAACCTTATAGCTAGCCACTCAGAATATTGTAATGGTGTATGTGTATAATGGCTTCAATTAATGGAGCAATTAACGCTGGGTGGCCACAAAAGCCAAGCAAACCAGACATGGTTAAACTTAAAAGCTCAAAATTAATTTGGAAATTGAATTTGGCAAAATCCAATTTTCAAAACTTCAAAAGAATAAGACTTTAGCTCGTTGCGCGCTGTGTGAGCAAAGCACTAAAGTTTAATGCTTTTATGTAGTAATAATTGGATGATGGAAAGATCCCCGATAAGGGGATCTTTCCATCATCCAATTATTACTACATAAAAGCATTAAACTTTAGCGCTTTGCTCACACAGCGCGCAACGAGCTAAAGTCTCATTGTTTATAGTTTAGGAAGTTGGATTTCGCCAAATCCAATTTCCAAATTTGAACTTTTAAGCTTAACCATGTCTGGTTTGCTTGGCTTTTGTGGCCACCCAGCGTTAATTGCTCCATTAATTGAAGCCATTATACGCATACACCATTACACTGCTCTGAGTGGCTATAAGGTTTCTATACAGCATTGCGATACTACCTTTAGCTAATCCCAAGGAACACATCGTGAATGCCTCTCCCCCTCTACTCACTTTCATACATGGGGCTGGACAGCCTTTGACTAGGTCTAGGTTATGTCAGTGCACGAGGCTTCCCTTCTATAGCCCGGGACGGCTTGTGAGGCAGCTGCCTCACTAAAATTTTGGTTGATAAGGCATTCAAAGCTTGCAATAAATTTTAATGAACTGTATGTTATCTAGTTTACTTGATACAATGCTGAGTGAAGACTTCTGTGGTAATTCTAGGTAGGTTTCAGAAATTTGACATGCAAGATCGATATACCCTAATAGAGCAGTCAGCGTATTAAAAAATCCTGGCAAAGCCCTTGATATCACTGACTTGGCAGAGCAAGTTCCATGCATGTGGGAAGGGGTTGCCCCCGCATGATTCACGATCTGAAAAGATGGAAGATGATCTGGAAAGATGTTAAAGTTTCATATACCTTTAAGCTTACTAAATTTCACTGGCTCCCATCCGAGCTACCAACAATGTTACCTTAACAAAATCTTAGCTATTTTTCGAATACATAATATTGATCATAGGCACAATCAAAGTATTTTTATAATAATTTACAGCAAAATTTATTCTGTACACTTAAAAATAGGCGCTTGTTCAATCCATGATAACGCCTTCCACTAAGCTGCACATCCACCACCATAGATTCTGAGGACTTTAAGCCAATACCACCAGTGGTAGAAGGCTGCCACAAACCTGCAAAAAGACAGAAAACATGTATTGCCTACATGCACAGTGGACAACAGTTGTGCAGAAAAACATACAACTTTCTGCATAGTGTGGGGAAACACAGGGTTCCAGCCATTAAGAAGAGTTACCTCAATAATGGTCTATGTCCCCGGACTCATGGAAACAGCAAAGTTACCCCACACACAGTACACTGAGACCTCATTTAGTGACCACTTCTGCAATTAGATCATGCAAGTTATAGTTAAATCATTAAACTCAGTGACTGGTCATTTACGAATATACCGACTGTTCTATTAGGGTAGTTCGATCTTTAGCAAGGGCTACCTGTATAATATAGATATATAATGTAGATAATACATTTAGCATGCTTCCTTAAAGCATTAGCCACAAGGAAACCATATCGTAGAGAGTAAATCTTACAGTAATGTCTATATTCAATGGCTTCAATTATCACCTATAAGCCACTGCAACCACTGTCACCATATTATTAAAGGTTGGAAGCACTTTAAATTGAAACTTTGGAAATTGGAATTCATTAATTCCAACTTCCAAATACTATATCTATGCAAAGCATAAAACTTTAGCGCTTGGCGCGCTGCGCGCTGCGCGCGCCAAGCGCTAAAGTTTTATGCTTTGCATAGATATAGTATTTGGATGGCGGAAAGATCCCTGCATCCTATATACTAGCTATCATTTCTTAAAAGGTGTACAAAGGAATTTGGCATTTGGATTTAAACTAATTCCAATTACCTTAGGAATAAGCTCTTCGCGTGCGATTTAACACGCCAACTGCTGATTGCCTTTCAGCTCTGATTTAAGAATCATGATGGCGGGGAAATGCACGCATCCTGCATGCATCCATGTAATGGAAACCCTATAAAGCAACTCTTACAACACAAGGATCTTGGTATCATTTTCTCCTACAATCTCAATTGGACAGGCCACTATAAAACTATCTGACTACTAAAGCATATCAGATTCTAGGCTTGATCAGACGTACATTTAGGGTCAATTGTATAGAAGCTAAAAAGCAACTCTACATTTCCTTGGTTAGATCACAAATAATGTATTGCTCACAAATATGGAGACCTCAACTAATAATAGATATAACTACCTTGGAACGTGTGCAGCGTAGAGCTACTAAATTCATACTTAATGACTACATCTCACCTTATAAATCAAGGCTACAACAACTAAATTTATTACCGTTAATGTACATCTATGAACCGACTGAATTAATGTCTCTGATCAAATCCTTGAATACACCAACAGACAACTTTGACATCAAAATTTTTATCTCTTTTAACACCAACAACACTAGATCTGGAAGTCACTTAAAACTACGCCATCCTAGGACATTATCCACCTCTCATCATCATTTCTATTTCAATCGAATTGTAAGAATTTGGAATCATCTACCTGTTATAAACTTATCTTTACCACCTCATGTCATCAAACAAAAGCTAACAAAACATCTATGGGACCATTTTACAGTTAACTTTAACTCTGATTGATCCTGTTCATTTCATTACTTATGTCCATGCCACCGATGCTCAAGACAACCAATCTCCACCAATTTTCTCCCTCTTTAATGACACTGAACTGCAAATTAGTAATAAATACATAGTTACTCTACATAGTTAAGCAATAAGTAATTGTAATGTAGTTAATTATAATTAATGTATAGCTGTACATTTCTGGCTGTGGGCACAGGTTGCCCACAGACTTTTGATGCAGGTTCTCCTGGATAAGGGGATCTTTCCATCATCCAATTATTACTACATAAAAGCATTAAACTTTAGTGCTTTGCTCACACAGCGCGCAACGAGCTAAAGTCTTATTCTTTTCAGTGAAGTTTTGAAAATTGGATTTCGCCAAATCCAATTTCCAAATTTGAGCTTTTAAGCTTAACCATGTCTGGTCTGCTTGGATGTTGTGGCCACCCAGCATTAATTGAAGCCATTATACGCATACACCATTACAATATTCTGAGTGGCTAGCTATAAGGTTTCTATACAGCATTGCGATACTACCCGGCTTTAGCTAATCCCAAGGAACACATCGTGAATACCTCTCCCCCTCTATTCACTTTCATACATGGGGCTGGACAGCCTTTGACTAGGTCTAGGTTATGTCAGTGCACGCAGCTGCCTCATAAAATTTTAGTAAACTGATAAGGCATTCAAAGCTTGCAATAAATTTTAATGAACTGTATGTTATCTAGTTTACTTGATATAATGCTGAGTGAAGACTTCAGTGGTAATTTTAGGTAGATTTCAGAAATTTGATGCAAGATCGATATACCCTAATAGAGCAGTCAGCGTATTAAAAAATCCTGGCAAAGCCCTTGATCTCACTGATCATGACTTGGCAGAGCAAGTGCCATGCATGTGGGAAGGGGTTGCCCCACGATCTGAAAAGATGGTAGATGATCTTGAAAGATGCTAAAGTTTTATATACCCTTAAGCTTACTAAATTTCACTAGCTCCCATCCGAGCTACCAACAATGTTACCTTAACAAAATCTTAGCTATTTTTTCGAATACATAATATTGATCATAGGCACAATCAAAGTATTTTTATAATAATTTACAGCAAAATTTATTCTGTACACTTAAAAATAGGCACTTGTTCAATCCATGATAACGCCTTCCACTAAGCTGCACATCCACCACCATAGATTCTGAGGACTTTAAGCCAATACCACCAGTGGTAGAAGGCCGCCACAAACCTGCAAAAAGACAGAAAACATGTATTGCCTACATGCACAGTGGACAACAGTTGTGCAGAAAAACATACAACTTTCTGCATAGTGTGGGGAAACACAGGGTTCCAGCCATTAAGAAGAGTTACCTCAATAATGGTCTATGTCCCCGGACTCATGGAAACAGCAAAGTTACCCCACACAATGCACTTTCTTTTAAGCACATCACCAACCTGGTAAAGTTCATACAGAACTATTCAGAACAGAATGCCATTCTGTTACGTGCTGAATTCCCGGGTACAAGATGGATGACATAAAGCTGCTACCATCATCTAAAAGCAATAAGGTAAGCAAAACATACTCATATAAGTGGTCACCTTCAGACCAATATTTTAAACAGGCAGTTTATGTATAAATTCTCCATTAGTGAATTTTATTTAGCTGTAATGGCCTTTATAAACAGGTAGCCGCTATGACAAATTTCACTGTATAGTGCGTCAGAGAATGCTACTAGTGATGCTAGCCATAAGTTAAGTTTGTCTCCTTCCTCATGAATCTAATTAACCCACAACAAGCAGCTGTTAATACAAAAAGTTAGCCACAGCATTCTAACACAGATATAGTATGGGCAGGATTCACAACAGTGATGTCATTCCATACGAACTAATAGTTTTATGTACCAACAATACTCATTACATGTTCAGACTTTGAGTGGTCATATCTTACTAACTTGACTTGGTATCTCTGTGAATTTACTTTTTTTCAATGTTTCATTGGGAGAGTGCAATCAAATCACAGCAGTGCACTACCAGTTTGTCTCTGAACTTCATCACCTTGGTTGCCCAGGCATGGCACCAATAATTGTGTGGTGCTATTACTCAGGACAAAGACAAGGTACAATTTTTTTTGGTATTAACTAACTCCACAATGGTTGAAGATTTGTATGAAGGTCATAGTTTGTAAACTGGTCAACCCTTAACGACAAGTCTAACCCGTGACAAGGATTGTCCGTAGTGACGTCACTGTTGTCAATCCCTATTTTATACTATATTAATTATGACATGGGAGGCAACCACTGTCATTCCAGTGATAACATTTGCCCAAGTTTACAGTATATAGCTACTTTGTACTGCATGGAAAAGACAATATGTGGTAGGGCTTTTGTTCTCCCACAAAAAAATGCAATAATGTAGCTGCTTATGTACTTATATACAACTTAGCTTATTTCTCAGCAACTTCTCTAAAGCCAATGGACTATGTATGAAAAGCCTTTTATCAAGAATTCATTATAAGTATTATGAATTAAGTATTATTACTTGTGAAACATTGCAGAAGTTAAAACATTCTTTGTATTATTGTATAGAAAATATGGCGGCGATACAAGGAATGCTGTTTAACTGAAAGTGCTGCTGCCTTGGGTTTAGGTCCTGTGGCCTACAGGACATTTTGCAAATATTGGCAGGACTTGCTCCCGCACGTTATCATCAGCAAGCCATGCAGTGACTTATGCTGGACATGCCAGCAAAATAGTACTGCTATTATGAAGGTCACCAACCGATCAGACCACGAAAAAGAGAGGGTATTTTCATATTCTGGCAATCTACAATCTGACACTTAACTATAAAGGATGTAAAATCCTACAGGTCTAGCTAGCTATCAGAAATATCTTGGGTTAGAAGTGTCAGATTAGAGAGATTTACCCTGCATAAATTTACTGGTTATATAACACACTATACAATGGATTGTGTGTATGGTACAAAGTCTATAGACAATGAAAATAACATATTTTGTTCCATTCTGAAGACCAGAATTAAAAAACAAAAACAAAAAAAACAAGAGATGACATTGAACCACATCCATCGTACAGTATGTTATACACTGGATTTAGACATCACTGTATTTTTGTACCTTCTTCAGGTGATACGCTTGGCTAGGGACCATCTTAAAATCATCAGTGAGGAGAGGACTGCATATCGGACCATATCCAAGACAACTCGACAAAACTTGAAAGACCAGTTTGAAGTAGACGGAACCCTCCAACTGAGTACAGAAGTGAAAAGGCACTACAGCTTTGACATGGCGCAGCAGGTAAAAATGTTCACTGTAACTTACATACACATGTTCGTTTCCAATAGGTGCATTATCCAAGCGACCCTTTCCAGCCAGGACCTGTGTACTTCCTTACGCCACGCAAATGTGCCATCTTCGGTGTATGCTGCGAGGTTATACCACGGCAAGTAAGCACTGTAGCTGTTTTCAAAAGCAAACCAATACCTCCCATACTGTGCTGGTGACATATTTGATAGATGAATCATTCAACGTTGGAAAAGGTGCTAATTCAATCATCACTTTTTTGCCAACCATGGATTAGGGGAGACATCGGTCCACTTGCACGCAGATAATTGCTGTGGACAAAATAAAAACAGATACATGATGGGATACCTAATGTGGCGTGTACTCACTGGCTTACATCGGGAGATAAAAATATCATTCCTACCAGTGGGTCATACAAAGTTCGCATCTGATTGGTGCTTTGGACTTGACTTGCAAAGCAGACCTTTCGCCGCACAAAGGTTGGCAGTCTGGATGACATTGCCAATGTGATCAATGTTCCACAACTAGTAGGCACTCTTGAAGGGGATTACTTTGTTCCAACCTACAAATGGAGTGAGTTCTTTGAGGAGCACACAAAGAAAATTGCTTTAAAAGGGATTACCCAAATGCAGCATTTTCATATTAAAGCTACCTCACCTGGCACAGTATTTGTGAAGAGCTCCAACTCTGGCCAAATTGTGTTGGTGAAGGATTCGTTGTGGCATCCCTCACCCCATTGTCTGCCATCTCAGGTTGTACCAGATGGATTAAGTACAGATTGTCAATACTACCTATTTCAGAAGATCCGCGAAATTTGTCCAGATTATGCCAAAGATCTTGTTTGCCCTCAACCAACAATGGCGCGTGATAGTTGATCATCTACCTTGTGTATAAAGCATCAAGTAGCAACTACAAATATAAATAAGACTTGCTTTAAAAATGATCACATGATCAAGGGCATGGCGTCAAGTAACAACTACAAATATAAATAAGACCTGCTTTAAAAATGATCACATGATCAATGGCATGACCAGGGGGATTCTTACGGTTTGGACCAATCTGCCTTTTTGTGCCAGAATTTTTAAAATCTTGTCAAAACATGATTGAATGAGTGATTGTTCAATTTTTAATCAATTATCAAAACAACTATTGGCAGGAATGTTTCTAGAAAATAATTTCAGATGAGGCAAAACAGGTCTTTCAAGGCAGGAGGAGGGGCAGAACTTAAAAGACGTTGGGGCACTTTTTCAATTGACATGTAGATCACAGCCTATGAATATTATTTGCTTGTAAAATACATGGCCATAGACATAGAGATGTACCGTCATAGTGTGTGAAACAAGCATGGTGGGACGTATAACACAATGGGACTGAGGTATTGACTGGAAAAGTGCAGAAGAATGAAAACTGATCAAAATTCACATTCCTACAGGGTGATATCACAACCTGTCTATTGGAAATGTATCATACCTCTTGCAGCACGGGGAAAAGAGTGCAGATTTAATTCTATTGTATGCTACCAAAACCCAGACTAGGGTCTGGTTACACAGAAATAACTAAATTTTGTAAAACCACTATATACATGTACAGCACATTCAACATTCACAACTGTAACTGGCATGTTAACCACCACAGAGGGGTTTATTAAGAGTGGGGTTTATTTATTTATTATTAAGTGTGTATTTACATATGTACGTGTGCATATACACAGGTACGAATGGTATACACAAATGACTGAGTGAACACTTCAAAACACACACACACACAAACATACAAACACACACAAACACACACACATACACACACAACACACGCACAATAATAAAGCAATGTATGTAAGCTAAGTCTCCATGATGTAACATACACCAATAAAAAACCGGACACTCACAAGTTCTCCTTGGTCTCCATCTTCAACGTCATCTCTATCATCACCAGGTTCCAGAGGGGTAGCCGGCAGTTCCAGTGAGTCCTGATGCTCCCTTCCCTCCAGGCAAGCCAGCTGGGCCTGGGAGCCCTCAGTTCCCTGCCGTGAATTGTTTCATAAACAATTCTTATATCATTTCCAACCAAATGATCATGGGCTTCCCTCATGGTGTGAAATTACAAATAATTTTGCTCTTAATGAAGAATCAGAAACAAAGGCAACATGACACACACTATACAAACAATAAAAGATGACTCACTTGTGCTCCAGTAGCACCAGTTGGTTCAAGGTTGCCATCCTCACCCTGAGTATGACTAAAACAGGATTAATGACTTACTGGAGACATACATTAGGGCCAGGGTCTATGCCACTCTCTCCAACTTCACCAAGTAAACCCTATAAAATTTAAAAAACTAACAAACATACATACAAGTACATACATACATACAAGAAATTTTAAAGCTAAAGCTTCATGGGAACTATTAAAAAAAATATTGAGTTGTAAATTCACCAAAAATCAAAGCGAAACAAAGTCAAACTATCTATGACATTGTCACCCAACCAACACCTTCATCATTGTCCTGGTCGCTTAGGCTATTATCATGCTTTAGATGGGTGAATTAGTTTATACCTTCTTCAGTAGGTAAATCTAAAGTTGACCATTTTAGAGAGGTGGTCTTACCATAGAGGTGGTAGTTAAGACAGGTTCCACTGTAGTCCAAAACACTCCAACATAAAATTTAAGTATCTCAACATCTAAGTATCTTTATAAGTGTATGTGACGAAATTTTACAAAAACTTCGATCTACGCACACAACCTTGAAGTTGACTTTTCACCATAAATGGATAGCCACATCAATACACTACACTTTTGCACCACAGCCAAGCCAATACTTTGCCAAGGCTGCTTTCTCGAGTGGATTTGTACGGGCGTGTGTGAGCTACTGGGAGCACACTGGCACCTTGGAATGGCACTGGGCAGCTGGAGCACGAAGCTACAGACGTGGACTGTCTTGAGAAGCTGTCCAGACATTTTCTAAGTGTATTTCCTTCACTTTGAACGGTGCTGGTGGCAATGAGCAGTGCTGGTGGAAATGGTGGCCCTATAATAAGGCTGGACACTCCGTATAACCCGCTCAGCCATTTTCTCTTCATATATCAATTGCCCTCCCACCGCCGCCACACCACCCTAGGTAATGTACGTGTAATATAGATACCGTGGTGAAAAAGGTTCCTCAAAATCATGGTTATGTCAATAACTAGCCTACTGCTGACTAAAGTGTGTTAAATAGCATACACTACTGGACAATAAATCCATGCTGTTACCATGGAAATACCATGATCCTCATGAAATACCCATGGAAGTTGTACTTGGTATTTTTCACGGGTAATGAAATACCTATGAAATGCACGGAGCAAAATAATGTACCCACGAACAACCCATGAACAAGTGAGTTTTCATGGGTTTGTATGTATGCACAACCCATGAAAAGCCTGTGAAATCTCACCTATGAAAAACCTGTGGAAAGCCAATGAATATTATTCATAGGTTTTCAACAGGTTGTTCATGGCTGTGATTCACAGATTTTCATGGTATACAAACCCATGAAAACTCACTCGTTCATGGGTTGTTCGTGGGTACATTATTTTACTCCAGCATTTCATGGGTATTTCATTACCCATGGAAAAAAAACCAACTGCAGCTTTCATGCGTAATTCATAGGATCATGGGAATTTCATGGTAATAGCATGGATCATTGTCCAGTAGTGATAGGTGGCTGCATTCACGGTGAAAATTTCAAACTCGTAACTTTTGTCCTTCCCGAGCTATACTCGATTAAAATCTTTAAAACCGTGTATCTCACAATCTATTCTTGTGCATAGATCGACGGTTTTCTCAAATTCAGTCACATATAAGTATCTAAGTATCTTTGAAAATTTCCACGATACCTATTATGAACCCACTATTGTGGTTCATGACATTCAGCTAAAGGCTAGTGTATATGATTTATGTAAGAAAGTGTTTCCAACATTACTTACTTTCAAGGACACATGTTTGCATGCATGTGTAATGGTTGTGTGCATAAGCATGCATAGGATATTGTAGCACGAACATGTTCCTTAAAGTGTCTTCAAAAGACTTACAATTTCTCTTAATCCCTTAGTTGATAGCAATGTATTCTCAATAGGTCAAGGACAATCCTTCCTGAAGATGAACAAACGATGCTGCTAGCTGTAACACTTTGTGTTGGGTGTATACAGTGTGTGTGTGTGTAGAAGCTGTATGCGTGAGTATTTGTGTGTGCTTGTGCATGTACAAAGAGGGAGTTGACATACACATTATACTAGATAAATTAAAAATATGGTATTTTAAAAAGGTAAATAGGCTGTGGCGTAGCTACCATTGAGGCAACCAAAGTAGCTGCCTTGGTAAAAATGCTTAACAGCAGGCTGAGCAGGCCTGAGTTTTGGCACTCCGGATTTTCTACTCAAACGTTACTAGACAGAATTGCTGTACCCCAGTAGCTGAAAAGTGGTCCAGCACCATCAAGGTACCATAGGCTCCAGCCCTGATAAGTACTACAGCCATACATTTTATTTTGTGTGGTTTGAATTTGTAAAAGATCGAGATACTCTAATAGAGCAGTCATCGTAATATACTCTAATAGAGCATTCAATACAGATTATAGCCACTATTCCCATTACACTGCTTGATCATTTACATTTATGTCTATAGTCTTTACATTACTTTTTAACTGCATGGCATTACATTGAGATAATTGATTATGCATTAGCTGTCACAATAAAAAAAAAAGCTTGCTCCACATTCCATTTCAAAGTAAAATTTCCTTGAGGGGGAGCATTCCCCCAGACTCCCTAGCTCGACATGCTTAACACATGTAGTTGAACATCACAAGAATTATCTCTGACTTAAACATCACATCAGATCAATAAAAAGTAGTGTGCATGACTACGACCTCCATTACAGTTCATGGATGGCCTGACTGTTCAAAATATCTCCAGAGTAAGTTGTGTTGCATGTAATTAAACTACTCTTATGATTGAAGCATGGTATACTATAGCATTAACTATGCTGGAGCATCACTTATGACATGTAGAAAAACGTTCAGAGTCTTCTGAAACAGTTTCCTCCATCCAACCAGATAGTCAACCTGCAAATGCTGTACCACCCATACTTGAAAAGTATTTGTGAATCAGTTGAGTCAGAAGCAGACCCTCAATTTGGTCAACGTATAAACTTTGGGTCGGTAAAATTTTTTCCTGGCTACGCCACTGATAGGGATTGCTTGAAAAAGCAACAAAACAAGAAGGGATCACTGAAAAAAGTGATCCACTTCTAGCAACTTCTTTACTCTGCGCTATTATATATCACATCGTGCCCAAGCTGATCTTTTGAGTCACAAGGACCTTGACATGGCACTTACTGGAGCTATGATGGCATTGACCAACAACAGAGAGCACATCACAGATGGTGGACACACAGTTGAAGAAAGACAAAGAGCACACACAACATACATGCATAATGGCCGTAAAGTGTGCCAGCAAACCTTAGATTCCTTCACGGGATCAGCAGGAGAGACTGCTGGCATTAAAAATCATTACATCACCGATATTTGATGGCTTGAGCATTCATGTACTGGGAAGTTACCACCCAATGTCACTCCATATGAGGTCTTCCAGCATATAGTCCGTTTTATCAGCGATCACCCTGAAGAAAATGGCATCCTTCTTCCTGCACGGATTCCTGGATACAAGCGGGACGATATTAAGATATTGCCATCAAGCATAAGCAAAAAGGTAACACTGTAGAGTTGATGACTTACTTTATTTTAAATTTTCTAACTCCAGAACACCCTTTATGATGAATCGTGTATAGTCAGTGGCATGTTATCAGTCGGTCTATCAACATTTTGCAGATACTGGAAGACACGTCTGCCTCATATCATCATAGGGAAGCCAATGTCTGACCTGTGCTGGACCTGTCACCAAAATAGTGAAATGATTACAAGATCAATGAATCGATGTGAAGGTGAAAAATCACAGGTAGTCTGTTAGTATACACTTGCTATGGGGGCAGAAAGTGATATCGATCAGAGCACTGCAATGCATGCTGGCCTTCATGTAACTCAATTCCAAAGATTAATGTACCTAGTTTGTTCATCACTGTAGATTAGCATAAGTATGATAAGCCTTCTTAAATGGCAACTAACCACAAACATGTATAGGTCAGTCCCTTGCACATGATTGAAGGACATTGTTTGCATTCCTAATATGGTTTGTGGCAGTCCTAGTTTGAGAACAAAATTGTTTGTTCAGTTTAAGAAGCCATACGAGACTTTTACTAACTTTCTTGTTTATTAAAATTAGAGATGTACCAATACCACCTTTACCGATACTTCCGATATCAATATTTTTAGCAAATAATTTGCCAACACCGACACTAATATTAAGCACTGAAGCCTAGACAGCATTAAATCTAGGGTTGTTAGGCAGGATAACCCCCTAACAGGAAGCAATCAGTACTTAATACAATGACATGATTGCCAGCAAGTTGCTCAACTTGATCTCAAAAAATTATACTGGCTGTGAACTTAACTTTGTGATCACTTGAATTAAGATCTCATCTTTACACAGAAAGGGAGGATAACTCCAGATTGAGTCAACCCCAAAACAAACTAATCCTCGAATAAACACTAAGCCTATATCACCATTTAAAAGTCAGACTCCTACAAATTAACATCTGTGCTTTGCCTTTACACATTGTATATTACTGCAAACTCCATAAAACTTGCTTCTTTCTGAGGAATAGCTGCACTGGCATTTTTACAAAGAATTCATGAGTTCTAATTTATTAGAATACACACGAAGCCAATGTAGCAGGTTAAACACATAATTATTTGCTACTTTGTTAGCCCAGCCAACTCATTCCCTACTGGAAACGTAGTCAGGGATGGTTGAAGATACAGTACATGAGATGAGTGTCCTCTGGTGGTATCAAAAGCTTTGTATTGCCGATACCAATCTGTTCCAATACATTGGTATTGACTAGGGCTCTTAGTTTCAATTAATTTATAAATTAATTAGCCATCAATTATCAAAACAACTATTGGCAGGAATGTTTCTAGAAAATAATTTCAGGGGAGGCAAAACAGGTCTTTCAAAATTATGGCCAGGAGGAAGGGGGGGGGGGATTTAAATGATGTTGGGGCACTTTTTCAACTGACATGTAGATCATAGCTTACGAGTACAAAACAAGTATAAATACACTCTAATTGCTTGTAAAACTGCATGGCCATTAGACATAGTGTGTGAAGCAAACATGTATAGAAAATTCTGCCAGAAACAAATTGCCCTGTAGAAAGATCAGTTAGAAGAAGTTACCTTTTAGAGAGTTCAGCTACAAAGAAACCATTCTGTAAAGAGCTCAGCTGCAAACAATTCACCTATACAAAATTCAGCTACAAACACATCACCCTGTAGAGAGATCAGCTAGAAGAAGTTACCTTGTAGATCGTTCAGCTACAAATAATTCACCCTGTAGAGAGAGCAATTAGAAGAAGTCACCTTGTAGAGTGTTCAGTTACAAAGAAACCACCATGGAGATTTCTGTAATCAATATATGTGACCGGATTTGCGAAAAGGGGTCTTCCACACACATCCAATTCCGTAAACGGTGGAGACCATAACTCAGTGTTCAAGTAACATATTAACCTGAAAATTTAACCATGTATTCAGCTATAGTGGTGCTCACCACTGCCCAAACATCAAGGCAACAGCTCTTTCCAATCTGAAGTTATCAATTGTCAAAGTTGGCAAATTGGATGTGTGTGGAAGACCCCTTTTCGCAAATCTGGTCATATATGTATTATACAGTATATATAATTTGTACATTTACTGATAAAATATTTAAAGTACATCTACTTCATCTTTTCTTCTTCCTGTAGTAAAGAAAAAAACATAGGTTAAAAAAGTCCCAAAGCTGGCCATAGGCCAGCTTTGGGGTATACAAATACAAAAAGAAATGAAATCTAATCCAAAACAGCCAAGCTGTAAAAAAAGTGTGCGGCCCTCAGAAAGGCTATGGTGAAAAAAGATGTGAAATCCAAGGTGGCGGCCAAGAAATGGCTGTGATGGTAGGTTAATGGTAATAATTTTAATAATGACAATTTAGGTAAATTTTGTGAAGCGGCACAAAAATTCACCTGAATTGTCGTTATTAAAATTTTTACCATTAACCTACCATCACAGCCATTTCTTGGCCGCCACCTTGGATTTCACATCTTTTTTCACCATAGCCTTTCTGAGGGCCGCACACTTTTTTTACAGCTTGGCTGTTTTGGATTAGATTGTATATTACTGCAAACTCCATAAAACTTGCTTCTTTCTGAGGAATAGCTGCACTGGCATTTTCACAAAGAATTCATGAGTTCTAATTTATTAGAATACACACGAAGCCAATGTAGCAGGTTAAACACATAATTATTTGCTACTTTGTTAGCCCAGCCAACTCATTCCCTACTGGAAACGTAGTCAGGGATGGTTGAAGATACAGTACATGAGATGAGTGTCCTCTGGTGGTATCGACAGCTTTGTATTGCCGATACCAATCTGTTCCAATACATTGGTATTGACTAGGGCTCTTAGTTTCAATTAATTTATAAATCAATTAGCCATCAATTATCAAAACAACTATGGCAGGAATGTTTCTAGAAAATAATTTCAGGGGAGGCAAAACAGGTCTTTCAAAATTATGGGCAGGAGGAAGGGGGGATTTAAATGATGTTGGGGCACTTTTTCAACTGACATGTAGATCATAGCCTACGAGTACAATACAAGTATAAATACACTCTAATTGCTTGTAAATTGCATGGCCATTAGACATAGAGATGTACTATCATAGTGTGTGAAGCAAGCATGATGGGGCCGCAGTACAGTTGCTAATGAACCTGTTAAGACTGGTACAGTCTCAAAGGTTATAGCTTTCACATTACAGACTTTACATGTGGTTAAGGTTTTTTTCTCTACCTAGCATAAGATTGGCTTATTCTGCATGCACACACACACACAAGAAGTAAACAGCACTAGGGAATCATTTCATACGAGTAGTGATGATGATTTTGTGTGTTTATATGTGTAACTGCATATTTGAGGTCAGTCAGATTCTGCGGTGGCTAACTGAAAGACAGATGAAAGTTTTATGTGCTGTCTATCTTTCGCTGTAGATATACAACCATTTCATAATGATGTTAACATAGATCATCACTGATGGACAATGTGTTAAAAAAATTTACACAAAGAAAAAGAGAAGGTGAATGATGATGACTAATTAAGAAAAATAATGTTTAATTTATTTTCTTTTTTTGTTTGTAATCTGTAGACCCATGTTGGATTCAAGGTTTATCACCAATAATGAGAGTATATCATCACTTGATGAGTCTAATAATATGGGTGGAGTTATGGCTTTGAATTTATAGCGTAATGCAGGGCAAACTTGTTTAATTATTTTCTCATCCTGACCCATGCACATCACTTTTACCTGGCCTCCTCAAATGCTGATATTAGTCTTGTGTCCATGTATCGTGCTCAGATGTGGGCTTTCACTTTACAGCACAAGAAATGTACCTAGCAGCTCAGTAAAAGAGTATAGTGTGAATATCACTTTTAAGAAGGCATTAGTTAACCTTTAATTTACAGTTACAGATAGATTGTTATTGTTGTGGTTTGGAGCATTTTCTTTCAAAATGAATAACAAAAATTGACCCCCCGCCAGCATCCAAATTCCATATTTTGTGGATGAAAAAAATGATCAAGTTTGCATGCCTAGCTTAAGTACTAAGCAGATTCAGGGACAACCCCAGACAAACCCCAACCCCTTATAACTCTAAATTTTTATGTTCAGTAATTCTTATGCATAACTATAGCATCTTATTGCATTTGGTTGGTGATGTATTCTGAACAGTTTTGACATAATATTATGCATATGCTTATATATCTTTTGGATAAGAAATACTCACAACTTTGTTTACCATGCATGTAATGGGAACATTTAGGGTGATAAAGGGGATATAAGCTAATTGCATGATGGTAAGAGATGACTGTTTTATGACAGTTTAGATTGTTCTAATACAGTATCTTGATATTGTTAATATAACTTTAAGGACATGGCTGAAGAAGTGGGCACTCCTTGTACCCTCTTCGATTTTTAAGCCCACTACCAAGTTGCTTTTGTTAGCTAGCTAGCTAATGTTTTTAACATTAAATGTGACTGGGCCTGCGATAATAGGGTACGTGGGCACAAACTACACCACACCACATAACTTCCCATATCTCAGTAGTGGGATAAAATAGTTTCATTCTGTAACTAATATTGTAAAGCCAACTAAATGCTTAATAAGTGCTGAACATTTCATGGCCAAACAATAATAGAATACGAAGTTATCACACATCAAAGTTTGAAAAAGTAGGTAATTTTTATGTGCCCACATGCCCTATTTTTGCAGGCCCAGTCACATTTATGAATAGCACTGAAGGGAAGGTTGCATTTATTTATATTTCATTTATTTCAGTATTAAGGCTGTACAGCACTTTGTGCTATCTTATATTGCTACCAATAACGTTTAACTAGCCCATATAAAGGTAGGCAAGAAATTGACACATTAGTTACTAGTATGAATTCAGTTGTTACCACAATTAAAACCCTTAAACCCGCAGAACACTTTTCGGAAATGCGTGTTTACACAATATGGGCATACATGGTGACACTAGGTGGGGTAACTTAATTCTTACAGCCTACAAATACACATAGATTAAAAGTGTGTTTACTGGGCTACTTGGAGAAGGTTAAATGAACACTATAACTACAGTGGCTTACTTGATATGAAGCGGTGAACGACAAGTCACATCTCCGTGGTTCCAAAATTTTTGCCACGTGTTTAATTTCGATTGTGGGTTTACTCACGTGAGTCTTAGTATTCATTTTTGTTCTTGTAGTAGTTTTGTTTATAGGTGTATTTGCTTATATCATTGTTTTTGTAATTTCTGGTGTGTATGTGCTTTTTGTGGGAAGTACGCCTACAGGCCTGTCCTTTTGTACAACCCGGTCTTTTGACAAAATTGATCATAGCATAACATAACATATATGGCCTGATGCAGAAATTCACAAAGAGTTGCTGTTGCAAAGCGATAGGATCAGCTACCATCGAGTTATCGACCATTTTATAAAGGTATGTAAAGGTTTTGCGTGTTTTCTTACAGAAAAGTTATTTTCACGGCTGGTTTTGACTTCACCATTTAGCGTTAGCGGGTAAAACTCTAGGTATCATTTCGACCCTTGCTACATCACGAGTAGAATGACATAAATTGCATAACCATAGAATGGACGTTCCGAAAGTTACAGTGCTTTGTGCAAAGCATGCGTATTTATTAAGTGTAAATCCAGTTTTTTGGATTGTGAGGGTTTAAGGGTTAAGTAGGTATCTAACCACTTATCTAGTATATATAAGTTATCTACACCATGCAAGATCTACAGTTCATAATAGTAATAAGCTTGCAATAATGTCTGGGAAATGCTTGCTAGACGAAATGGAAGCATTTATAAGGGAGAAAATAAAAAAGGAGAGATGGACCCACAAAAGACTTAGTCTTCACTTAGCTCTTAGGACTTAGTCTTCACTTACAGCACAGGTTTCCTGGCAAGAGAGGACTGAGCGTTTCCTCTTTGGATCAGTTTGCAGCAGTGTTCTTTTTCATTTATTACTGCATTAGCTAGTCAATATACGGTATGGCATGACTAAATCAGTAGCTAGCTAAGCATGCTAGCTATATGGCTCCACTGCCCGCTATATGGCATGCCAGCAACTAGTGCTGGTGTTCTGATCGGCTAATAAAGCTTATAGTTACCAATGGCGGATCCAGCATGGGGCATTTGGGGCAAATGCCCCCCCCCCCCCCCCCCCACCTTGTGGAGGAGCCATGCGTCTGATTAAAATAGCTACTAGTCAGACCAAGATCAGTTTATTAACTCATGAAAATGTGCACATTTTACTAACATAAATTACAAATTCACCTGAAACCAAAGCAAACCAGTCAAACTAGCTGTAAAATGTCCACCCAGCACCTTCGTGCGTACTAAGCGCCTCTAGAATTAAATTATCGTATTGCTATTAAAAAGATATTCAGAGCCTTTTAAAAAGCTAAGAGTTCACAACCATCCTAAAAGGCCAGAATGGCAAAAATCAACTGTGAGACACTACTAAGAGGTGATTATTTGCTGCTTAAAATGCAGCAACTAACAAGAGAATCTGGCTCTCCCCAACCACCTACAACTTAGACTGTTTGTGCCCCTCCCCTTGCCAGCTCCTGGATCCGCCCCTGGTTACAATCACAGTCGATTTGAGAAAAAAACCATCATTACATGAGAAAAATAAAAAGTATGTGTGACCTCAGACTGCATGCGACCACAAAGTAGGCTGCTTTAGCTAAAGTCAGTATTCGAGTCGGGAAGCTTGCACCAGCTTACAGCAGTGCAAAGTGATATTGTAACACCATAAAACCATTGTTTATCTCTAAGAGAGGGATCTAAAGAGTGAAAACGAGCCCCCTTCACTCCATTTTCTTTGAAGATCGAGATACTCTAATTGAACAGTCAGTTATACTCTATTCAGGGGCGGCGGATCCAAGGGGAGGGAGAGGCTAAAGGGTTATGCCCCACCTTTGCTTTATCAACTTGTAGTTGCCCCTTATAGCCCTAGATTCTGTATAATTATACATCGTTTTTGACACAAAGCATGTGATGCTTTTAATATTAGAGGTCATAAGTTATAGCACATATAGTTATGATATTGCTCTATTTAAAAAAAATCATGCTGAAACCACTCTCAAATTCACTTTAGAGAGCCTAATTTCCAAAGTTGTCATGACCATATGACTATGCATTGATGAACATGATCTCTTAATATCTGCATAATAACCATTCAGCATCACAAAAATTATTTCTCAGTCACCTGTGCATGTGTTGTTATGTCTGTAACCAGTTCCCCCCCCCCCCCCCCCCCCCCCCCCCATTTGGAAAAATCCTATATCCACCCCTGATATTTATTTATTATTACTGTACATGGAAGCACCCAGTGCTGGTTAGCTACAAACATTTACATAGTTACAAAGATTATACATGTAACAAAACAGTCATGCACATCACATTATCATTATCAACTGGCAAGGTTTGCAAGTGAGTACATGATGGCGAGAGTAATGTAGATTCTATAAAGACAATCTATTAAAAGACTAAAAAAGAGTCAGATTGAAAAATGTAGGTAGCCATATTGGGACTGACAACAGCTTTAAATTCTTCCGACCATGAATCTCATTGTCACTTCACTTAATGATTGGATTAATGTATAGATCATAAGATGACATAATGCATTAGTTTATATATACGTATACAGTCAGCTAGTTATTTCATTCTGTAGATTTTGTCGTGAAAGAGACATACAAAAGACAAGCAGGCTCACAAAAACTGAATTAGATAGGATTGTAACCGCTGCTGTCAGTGAGGTGAGTTAGCTCTTTCCATTGTGTCAATTTATCTTTTGACATTCATTGACATTAATACATATAAATGTGTTATACATTTAAATATATCATAGTGTGCAAACCCAGCGATATGTAGTACTGGAATTAGTTGAATTTAATTTTTAAAACATCATGAGCCTTTACACATGGCAAGGTTGCTCAACAGGTAGTTAGCTAGTATATACAGTAATATGCAATTGGATTGGATAAGTGATAAAGTGATATTATACTATCTTAACATGAAAAAAATACAACAAATAATATTACATTGTTTAGTTTATTTCATTGTTAGTATTATCAGATTTGTCTAACATTTGAAAACCAGGTGGGTCCAGTGTATGGACGTTGAACATTGACTAGGGTATTGGCATCCGAAGGACTCAAAGCTGGAGAGAAGAGAGTAGGGGAGTCTCTGAAGCTTGTTTCGCCTCTGTACTCTCAAGCCTGCCTACACTCTGTTGCTCGGATGACAAACCCTGGAACCTACCAGGCAGATTGTTTTGGTCAGAAACTGCACATCGACCAAAACGAGAAGAACGTGATGTTCAGAGCAATGCACATATGTGCAGTTGAAGGATTTAGCTGTAAAATTGTGGCATTTACTACTATGCCAATCAAAACAACTACACTGTTTACGAGACAGTGTATATACAGGTATTACGTTATGCACTGCAAGTATAATACGTGCTATATGTACTGTACATACTACCATCTCATGTATATGTACAAGTGTCTGTTTATTATTGTTTAGACAGATCATCTGCCACTATGGATTGTGGGATCAACTCAGGGTTGATCAGGGGAAGTAGTGGTATCTAATGCTGTACATGCAGGAACAGCTGGCAGAATATAGAAGAAACCCTTCTGCACCACCTCATTTGCAAACATCCTCAACCCAGGTGAGATTTTGTGACGTGATGAAATAACCTTAACCTTCTGATAGTAAAATTAACAATGTCAGCAACTAGCTAAAGTAGATATTTCAATTGGATACACATACAGGATAAATAACTTTGATACATTTTAAAGATCGGATAAAATATTAGCATTGATGCAAAATTAAATTTTAATTAACAAGCAGTACATACACACTATTATGCTATACAGTGTACTTGTTAGCATTGGATAACGTGTTGACTTTTGTATAATAGAATCATGTGGTTGAAAGGATCCGGGTTGAAGTCAATGGAAGGGTAAACTATCCGATTAAGGCCATCCTAATTGAATGCAAGAAAACCACAATTTTAACTTGGAACATCATCATGACGATGTCAAATTTTGTGTCTCCTGGTATAGCATCCAAGTTAGCCAAGTAGGGATGAAAAAGTTTGTGGCTGCCTGGAATGAGCATCGGATCCAAGGTATATCAAAAAAAATTAATGCACAGTGTTTATGCATAACTGTCACTAAATCTTATAAGTTATATCATCATTTCTTTTTGTACAGGCAGGGGTATTCCAAACATGCTGATGGCTCAAAACAATCAGACAAAACCTATTGACAACTCCGTGGTCCCAGCAGCCAACGAAGCTGGCAGACAATATGAAGAAAATGGAGGTACTGTTCAGTGAGTTTGGACAAGATCCATTGGCAGAATGGGAGGATTTGGTGACTACTAGGATGGAGACAACATTTACTGAACAATTGCCAAGCTTTGAAGATATTTTTCACAGCTTAGTGAACAATAACAAAACAATGTTTCGTGATGGACTTTTATGTTTTATTGCTATAACCATGCAGCTTAAAGCGCAACTGTAAGAATCTTGTACATGTATGTTACTTTTTTCACTGAATCTAGTTTATCTGCAGTATTATACATGCGTAATTGGTGTAATCTTGTATATCTTTAAAATTCCAATAATAGTGGAGTCATCCAGCAGTGGTATTGTGACCAATGTTTGAAATTTCTACATTTTGGTTTTAGATATTGTGATTCTCAAATGTGACATCATGATACTTTGTTAAATAAGTGATGTCAGTAATATGATACATTATAATGGTCTAATTCAATGTTGGTCCATCAATCTGACTCATTTGATGATCCAGATTCAATGTCAACATCAAAATTGATTCAGATGCAGCTTCAGATTTTTAGACTCGAACTCTGTACTGGTCTAATAGTCATAGTGACAGTAACTCTGTTGGATTGGTGGGACTGGAAGCAAATTTGAGAGGGCACATTTTGTGTGGCTCACTGGTGTCTGACCCGTATGAGATGGGCATCTCCTTAAATCAGAATGTCACTGCATGTAGACCATAAAGATGGCACGTAAGATATTATGCTTGATAATGTTATGATAGCATCTAAAGCAAAAAGGCTAATGGGTCAATTCTTTTGTCTTTTACACCTGGTAGCACAAGCTAGAATAAGAGAGGATTTTTTTGTGTCAACATAAATGCAGAGGATGACAGTGTACTTAAGGTCATTTAAATGATAAGCATGATACATCTATCAAACTATTAAAGGATAGCACTGCCACCTTTACTGTAATCAGGGGGACCTTTAGTTTTTACTCTAATCAGGGGTCAAGATATCCATTTTGATATTATTTTTATATGGATGTATGTATACTAAAGATGTGTCAATCATCAAGTAGCTAGAATGGTCAGTAGTTGTCTGTGTAGACCACCTCACATGCAATGATTGACGGTGATGTGTCAACCATCAAGTAGCTAAAATGGTTAATGGTTGTGTGTGTAGACCACCTCACATGCAATGATTGATGGTGATGCGTCAACCATCAAGTAGCTAGAATAGTCAGTGGTTGTGTGTGTAGACCACCTCACATGCAATGATTGATGGTGATGTGTCAACCATCAAGTAGCTAGAATAGTCAGTGGTTGTGAGTGTAGACCACCTCACATGCAATGATCAATGGTGATGTGTCAACTATCAAGTAACTAGAATAGTCAGTAGTTGTCTGTGTAGACCACCTCACATGCAATGATCGATGGTGATGTGTTAACTATCAAGTAGCTAGAATAGTCAGTGGTTGTGTGTGTAGACCACCTCACATGTAATGATCGATGGTGATGTGTCAACCATCAAGTAGCTAGAATAGTCAGTGGTTTTCTGTGTAGACCACGTCACATGCAATGATCAATGGTGATGTGTCAACTATCAAGTAGCTAGAATAGTCAGTGGTTGTGTGTGTAGACCACCTCACATGTAATGATCGATGGTGATGTGTCAACCATCAAGTAGCTAGAATAGTCAATGGTCATATGTCTAAAAATCATCTCACAATGCAATGGTTGATGATTAAGAGTCAACCGCCAAGTAGCTAGAATAGTCAATGGTTGTGTGTGTAGACTACCTCAAATTCAATGATCGATGATGGCACAACAAAAAATTATGATATGGTGATCTATTATAAATGTACAACCACAGTAATCTTGTGTGTCTTAAAAGAATTCTGATAATAGCAGGGTAAAAAAACTGTAGTGCAATGTCTAGCTAATGACTTTAAACTGTTTTTTTTTAAGTGGCCAAGTCAAGTAGGTCTGGAACACAGCTATGGTACATTTTATGACCTCATTAATAATATCACCTA
The DNA here is from genome assembly GCF_963678975.1 of Dysidea avara. Taxonomy (NCBI): domain Eukaryota; kingdom Metazoa; phylum Porifera; class Demospongiae; order Dictyoceratida; family Dysideidae; genus Dysidea; species Dysidea avara. The sequence goes on from NC_089276.1 coordinate 8,795,557, forward strand.
ATTATACTGACCATTTCCTGTATATTATCATAAATTACTCTTGTATATATAACATCCCATGGCCAGCAGGATATTATTGATTTGAGAAGTTGTGGTTGACTATTGTTGTAATTTAGTGTAGCTACATCGTACACCATACATATTTATGAGTTAAACTGAGCTTTTAGTAAACAACTGAACTGACTTTAGTAGCGTGCATTTTAGTATTATATCAATACAACACTTACAGTGGGGAATAAACTTTTCCTATAGAGACATGCACTTCATTTTCGAAAGCGGAAGACAGAGCTACCTGTATATATCATGGTAATTCTATGCTGGAAGGTGTCCATTATCATCATCTCAATGTAACAGTCAGTGATAAGCTAGAATCTTTATAATATCAGAGTCCATCTGTTTGTCTAAAATGGTTTTCGGGCCGAAACTTTTTGGCCTTCATAGGCCAAAGGTTGTGGTGGGTTAACATAAAAATGTCTATCTAGAGAAACTTTTTTTAGAGGTGGTCTTTTTAGCAGGTGGCTACTAAGACAGGTGTCACTGTAGATTCAATCCATGTCAAGTATCAGACGTAATGTATCAAACATCAAGTAACCAGGTGGCATGTAAACCTTTGCTATTCCAACTACGTGATGCTTGATGCATCACCATAGACTGTTGTGAGATAGTTTAACACCAGTGGGCAATTGACCATTCTAGCTACTTGATCTCTGACACTTCACTGACTATTATGAGGTGGTTTACACAACACTATTGACTATTCTAGCTGCTTGATCCTTGAAAGATAACCATGGACTGCTGTAAGTGAGGTGGTTTACACACTGTGTGTAAACCATCTCACAACAGTCAATGAAACTTCAAGTAGCTTTAATAACTAATGTTGGTGTGTAACACCCCACCCTTGACCATTCTAGATACTTGATGTATGACACGTCACATGGCGATCGACTGTTGTGAGATGGTTTACACACCACCGGACCATTGACTATTCTAGTTACTTGATGTTTGACACATCATTGACTATTGTGAAATAGTTAACACACCTGCATTGACTATTCTAGCTATTCAAACATCAATATAGACTGTTCTGAGAAGGGTTACACACCACCATTGACTATTAATTACATCCACTTGATATTTGACACATCATTGACTATTGTGAGATGGTTTACACATCACCATTGACTAGTAAAGCTTCTTGATGTTTGATACACCACCTCGGTCTGTTGTAGCTACTGATGCTTGATGGATCGCCATTGACTGTTTACATGACACTATTGACTAGTCTAGCTACTTGATGTTTGATACATCATTGACTATAGTGAGATACCACTTCAAGTGATTTAATCACCAACACTGAATACTGTATGTATTGTACATGCAGAATATACAGTAATCATGCAGACATCAAGTCAGTAGTCCGATGATTGTGTTCTGCTGCAAATTTTGAATGTACCATGGTTGAGAAGTGAGGAAATTAAGAGGTTAATGCAGTGGAAACTATAGTCCGTTCTGTGGTGCCAACATATGGTACGTTTTCTGCAATGATGTTTTGTCCTACATAGTACTTCTGCATTGGATTCCTCATGCAGGTTTTTTTTGGCAGAATAGTTAAAAATCTAAGTTTAAATTTTACCTATATGAAAGAAATAAAGTAACTGAACAATTATTGGTAGTTTCAGTTTTACTGGTGGTGCACACTGTGATGAACTGCATACTATGTGTTTACTTTCTACTCTTGCTTCTCCAGACCAAGCACAAGTATGTATACTGGAGTATTAACTAGATCCCTGAATCACCCTGTACATGTGTTAAAATAGTATGATGTGACTTTGTATTTTTTTTGCAATTTTGGTCACTGTAGCTTGCATGGAGCCTGTCAACAAGATCAGTTACTCACCCATGCTTGTGTAGTTTGATTTTACCTGCCTTGTTGCTGTAATGTACATCTATATCTGCATCCAGGCCCGATAGTGTATTGTGCTTCAGGTAAGTCAGCAGCAGCAGTTAAGATGGAGTGGTATGTCATAAAGATGTGTTTGGTGAGTAGAGGTATGTGTCAGTGTAATAGGGTGTGTAGTAAATATAGTAACTGTTCTATCAGGTTTATTTTACTTTATTAAATGAATTATGTAAGGAAAGAGTTTGTGTGTTGAAACTCTAGCCCATTCTTTGGTATATATGGTATCAATTATTTGATTGTTTTATCCTCAATATTATTTCTTGCATTGGGTCCCTCGTACAGGTATATAATTATTTTTGTTGGGAAGTGTTAACAACATTAATTTAAGTTAAACTGAGCAGTATGAAAATATAACTGACATATGTGGGTAGTATTAGTTCCAAGGTTAAACCACTGGTGGTGCACACAGACCACATGCTTTAATAATTATAATATTATGTGCTTACTTTGTAATTTCTTTTATTTGTTTATTTTATCCTCTTGATTCTCCAGTACAAATTTGTACACTGGAGTTATCAACAATGCCAGTGAATAACCTTATGTTACAGCCTGTTTTTATCACCCTAACAAGTTAACTGCTTCACCCATTCTAGTGTAATATTTTTTTAATTTAATACATTGCCTTGTTGTAGTAGCATACATTTAGATGGGCATCCAAGGTGGTTAGTGCTTTTACTTGAAATAAGCCAAGGAAAAGGGCCATGATGGAGTGGTGTGTCATAACAAAGTAGTTGGTGTGTAGTGGCATGTGTCAGTGTGACAGGAAATGTAGTGAACATGTCAATCTAATGTTGACTGTTCTATTAGGTATATTTGACTTTCGTTGCTCTGGTAGGCAGTTGAATTGCTAGGTATAAAAAATGTCTTCTTTCAGTTCACAGGACTTCACAGGTGCATACAACTACTCAATCAAACCAGAGTAGAATACTGCTGCCATCCGTACTAGATTTTAAATAAGGGCAGAGTGGCTTGATTTTGAAAATATGGACAGGGTGTATTTATGATACATAATGTCCTGTAATCATATTTTACACAAAATAAGAATCCTCAATCACTTTCCATACTGATGCCTATAAAATTTATAAGCATCACTGGGTCATATTCCCTCAACTGCACAACATATATATCTATCTACATCAGTGAATAAATTTAGAAATACAATTATGTTTGTATGCAGTGAGATACAGTGTACATAGTAATCTTACCATAATATTATAACACATCTAGTAAACTCTACCAAGCAGATGCCGCCTTGACATTAAAGTGACCGGTGCATGAACTTTACCCTGGTGCACCCTACCACCTTAAGTGGTGATTCTAGACCTGGGGGAGATGTGACCGGATTTGCGAAAAGGGGTCTTCCACACACATCTAATTTACCAACTTTGACGATCCATAAAATTGAAATACAACAAGTTATTGACCTGAAATTTGGTCAGTGGTTAGTGCCAACATTGCATAATGGCTAGGGAAAATTTCAGATTTGTGCGTCTCTTAAACACAAAGTTATGGCCTTCCAAGTTCATGGAATTGGATGTGTGTGGAAGACCCTTTTTTGTAAATCCGGTCACAATACTGTTGCATATAGATTTAGTATAAATTGGAATTTTGAGGGAGTGGGGGAATGTAAATTAACACTTAGGTTGTTTGACTTTTGCAATTTAAAGGCTTAAAATGGTCTAATTGATAATTGTTAAGAATGCTAAGAACAATGCCGGGCCTATCTATAGCTAGCTGTACTATAACTTACCCCAATAGTTTAAGTAATTCATTGCTCAGCAAGGGAAGGAGGTACATGTCTCTCCAGGCCCACTTCCTTAGAATAGCCTATGCTACCAACTCTCAGATTACGGATAAGATCCCAGGGGTAGCTCACCCCCTTCCCTCTACCTAGTGCATACACTTATTCTACTCGTGCATACACTTATTCTACTGAGTCTGTCAGTGAAGCATATAGCTGTAAGGGAAGCCTCGGCCTAGACGGAAGGAAGGAAGGGGAGATGCATTCAATGTGCTTCTTTTAAAGGAGGATAAGCTAATATCACGATAGTGTGTAGAAACCTTATTGTAACTGAGAGCAGTGTAATAACGTGCATGCATAATGGCTTCAATTAATTGGCCAATTAACGCTGGGTGGCCACAAAAGCAAGCCAACCAGATATGGTAAAGCTCAACAGTTTCAAGTTTGGAAATTGGATTTGGTGAAATCGAGTTTCCAAAACTACAAAGCAAAAAACTTTAGCGCTTGGCGCGCGCAGCGCTCCAAGCGCTAAAGTTTTTTGCTTTGTAGGTATAATAATAGGATGATGGAAAGATACCTCTATCCTCCTGCTTCAAGATGCATTATAAATAAATAAATAAATAAATGTAAGCAATAGATTCTTCCGTGTCAAATCCTGATGCAAGAAAACATTTGTGTACATATCCTGGTAACTTTTCTTTCATCAATGATAACAACTTTGGTGAAGAAACATCCGGCGAGGCAAAATTCGAGGCAAAATCAGAATCACTACGAACAAAAACTAAATAAAAAAGCCATCACAAATAAAATTTTAAAATGCATACCATCACTGCATGGCCACGGAGCTGGCGAAGGGCGAGGCTCTGGGTTAGCTATCGCACTATTGCTCGTTGCTCACTAGGCTACTGGTATCTCGAGTTAGACACATCAACCACGTCGCCTCGCACGTCGCGGACCACGTTCTATCTCTCTTGAATCCGTAAAAAGTCAGCTCAAACACTTTGAAGTAACGTTCAAAGTTATAGGTTCAAAGAACAACTCGGGCAGAACAGGCCCAGCGAGGCCCAGATACAGAACGTAGGCGCGCGCTATTAAATTATCCTGAAGTCTCCTGAAATAAACGGATTTCTATCGAGCCAAATATTCCAGATTCCAAGGCAAGATTCCTGATTCCGTGTGGGATTCCGAGGGATTCCAAACGAGTTGTGCGGGATTCCAGCTCGTGACGGACCCCTCGCCCTGTCATTCTATATATTTATAAGAACGTTCCTATTTCTAAAGGATTTATGATTCCAGGTGGACTAAGGGGGCATCGCCAAACTGATTTTGTTACGCTTAACGTCATAATGACGTTAAGGGGGGGAGGGGGTTCAGCCCATGACGTTATTAATTTTTATTAAAGCAGTTATAGTGTAAACAGCTATATAGAACAGAGAAAGTGATGTGATTAAGCAGCTATACTGTTTGTAGACTATGTTTTCATGTAAAGAAATTAACGTTTTGTGCTTCTATTGCCAGCGAATTGTTTTCATAGTGTGACGTTAAGGAGGGGGGTCTGAAGTTAGCGTCATTATGACGTTAAGCGTACCAAAATCAGTTTGGAGATGCCCCCTAAATTTCCTAAAACATGTTAACAGTAACTCAGGTAGAATCTGGTGACCATACGGTTAACAACTACCGGGTAAGTACCCGGATAACAATGCGAGAACCGGGTGGAAATAGTGGTCTGGCTGGGCGAGACTATGTCCTTGGGCACACGTGACCACAACATGGAAAACCATAAGATGGGCATCTCAAGGTCGTTACATCAAAAGTGCTCCTTTGGCCTTGGTGCAATCAGAGACTCAGTTTTTGATTTAATTGTTTAACTGTTATTTGTATGTTCTAATCTTATTTTCTTTATATCTTCAAAAAAAAAAGATGGGCGTGGTACGGAGAGAAATCACAGTAAAATAATAACAAAACAATTTAAAACTATTAAATTGTGGACTCATTCAGTTTAACCCATCATACAATTATTATAGCCGTATAGCTTTTTTTTTTAAAGAAAGAAGAACCGGCCCTAGTTGGCACTACCATCCACCACGCTCTACTCTACGCTAAGATGTTCTATAAAATGGGTTTAGCCTATTCCTACACCTACAGAGCTACTGAAACAGAACCTACATAGCTAGCTATGCTATGCTACCAAGAGTTCATAATAGTTTTTTTTAGAGTTCATAATAGTAGTAAGAGAAAGTATCTAACTGAGATGCATTTATCAAACTCACTGCCACTAGTGCAGTATCAACACCTCACTCTGTTGTATAGAATAGAGCGAGTTCATCACCTATCAACAGTTCTCTCATACCAGGGTATATTGAGCGTCTGATACCAGGGTCATCCGGATGACCCACTGACCCGGATGACCCACTGACCCGGATAGCAATCCGGGTCAGACCCGGATGTGACCCGGATTAATTAAAGCCGAGGCGTGCGATAAGAGCTACCGTATAGGGGGTTATTTTCGAAACAGAAATTTTCGTACAAGAAGCAAAATATGAATTTTGAAAGATTTTAATTTCGAAGAGTGCATATTTCGAAGTCCGGATGGATTTCAAATAAACGGAAAATCGTGTCATAAATTATGAAGATGCGTGAATGTTTGCTGAAAACTGACTTACTGATGGAATAATCCCCATTCCTGTGCACTGGAGAGAAGACTTATGGAGTCTCGGGTGGAGTGAACTCACTAGCACGATCACGCTCGATCATAGCTAGCTCATAGTATCCTAATCACCATAGATTGTAGAGCAGACGGCATCAATTACCATTGTGGATCACCTGTTTTCTGGTTATTGGTACAGTAATGATACAGTTTACCCATTATCATCAGCAATACTGAGCTAAAACTCGAGGAATACACGAACGAATCACCAAAAGCCGGTTAGACGGTTGCTTTCACTTGTGGGAATTTATTTTCGTAAAACAACCGGACGTGTAAATTTATTTTCGAAGAGAAGGGCCTCTTCGAAATATCCGAAAATAAAAACCTTTCGAAAATTACCAGCTATACGGTATGTTTCGGCTAGTCTCGAGCGAGCGGACGAGACCATAGATTATATATTCCTTATGACGACACTACGTTTTGAGCGTTCGATTCGTGATGAGCAAGTATTGCAACTTCAAAGACCAAAAAAAAGGTCATCACCTACTGACAATAGCTACCCCTCACCATAGATACCCTCAGTTTCGTGCTACATACTGCACTTACTAATAAATGGGCTTTGCTGAGCGTATGTTGGTAACGCGATAAGTGGGCGTGGCTCACGAAAGAGCTCCACGATAGCGTTTATAAGTTTCCACGTCGTCAAACGAAAATTTTCGTTTCTCACGTGATCCAATCCGGGTCAGACCCGGACAATTTGTAAACCGGGTCGGACCCGAATGACCCGGAGAAAATGTGACCCGGTTGACCCGACCCGGTTTCAACGCTGTTTGATACTCTCCATTTTCTAATATTATGAACTCTTGATGCTGCTAACTGAATTATCTCTATTTCTTAAAAGAATAAATAAATAAATAAAAGATCTATTCCTTTACAGCGAAATATCCGGCTATAACGCGGAAATCTGGCTCTGTTGGAACGTGTTCTTAAGGTGGCGGTAACCGCAAAATTATTAATCGATACACGGATTTATAAGATTCATAAAACACAGAATAAAGAGTGCACGAAGTTATATGCTGTATCATGTTTTAGCACGACCATTACACTGTTGCCATAAGAAATTTCACACCGCTAAAACACGTGGAAATGTGGATACAGAGCAATTCAGGAACCCCTTTTATAATCATCTTCACGTCAATTTACTCGCAGCCTTATACCAAGACGGATCAAACGATGGGTTATTCAGGTTTTCCCAGGCAATGCCTAGGGCGTAATGCGTTTACCATAGTAATAGCGTAAGCAGACATCCTTCTATTTATATAGTTTCCTTGTGCCAAGCGTCCACGACTATGAAAAGTTGACGGTAGTGCCAGGATTACGTACACGGAAATTTTTTTCGGGTATTGCTCCCTTCGCCCACCTTTGTTGCACAACTGCATCTTGTTATACAAGGATTTAAGCTAGTATACTAGAAAAAATTTACGTAGAAAAGCCGTCTTCACCATTTAGGATACCATACTAAAACCACAAATTACCCCTGCCACCAAAACTTCGCGCAAAGGATACGAATCCCCTTAAACTAAGTTTCTATACTACTCTACTTACTTTTGTGAATGTCTTCTTTACTACTACATATTAAACAACGATGAATTTCTTCTTACAACAAAGCCACGCGCTTTAACACGCAACGTAGCCATTTTATTATTACGTAAGTGTAATCGCGTGATCTAATAAAGCTAATTCTTGTGGTAATATTATGGCTTCACTTCATAAGGCTTCCCATTAGATGGGTTTCCGGTATACCGCTACCTTAATTACGGCACATTAAAGAAAGCAATAGCTAAATCTAATTAACTGAGTTTTTCAGAGCTAGCTGTTGAACGAAGTCTTGGATCAGTGAGAGATGAAATTTCACTGGATAGTGGACCTTTTGGCTGTGGTGTGGAGCTTTCAGTGTGAGTCGGGTTTATATGATATGCATGCAACGAATGCAGTCAGTAGCTAAGGTGTGGGTTTGGACTACGCATTTAAAAATCACATGATTGTGTTGTTTTATCGATGATCCACAGTAGCAAGTTACCTGCATCATCATGGCTCCGTCGCATGGCGACAGTACTTTTAGAGTTGTCCTTGTTTGTTATGACTTTCAGTATGGACTAACTCCTGCATAGTCTTTCAATTAACTATAGCTACCGCGTTCGTGATCTGCATGCGCGTGCGGATGCTCAGCTCACCAGAAGGTATCGGCTATAGCTACAGAGAGTCAGAGTAATACAGTATATATATAACACACGAAGTTATTTCCGGGCAAAGGTACGGTATGTAGCTATCGCAATCTAACTAGCTATTAACCAAGTGCTCAGAAAAGATACTGAGATAGGCGCTACTATATCTAGGGAATTTGTGATAGCTAGCTTTATGATGGACAATAATGGAAAATACTCCAAGTTGACGGCCCTTTTTGCTGATCTCCAAGATGTCAGGGCGTATGCTGACTTAAACGGTTTTCGCTTTAATGAATCGCCACAGGAAATCATTCCTTCAACAGTATTGATCACACCTTATCGTCCTGACCTCATTCTCTATAATTCCCATTCTTCTTTGATGGGTATTATTGAATTAACCTGTCCTCTTGACTCACGACAGCACCTTGAGTCTGCTCACTGTCCAGTGGCGGATCCAGAGGGGTTTCTGGGGTTTCGACAGAAACCCCCTTTTAAATTTTTGCTTAGTGGCATTTTATTGTCAATACATAAACAACAATTTGTCTTATCAAACAACTATCACTGGGCGAAAAGTTCCATGTCCGCTTGTAGGTAATGCGTATAAAATGGCCATGAAATTTGTCATTTCAGCCACATTTCATACTTAAAACATTAGTAGATTTCAGTAAAGTTTCATACAGAGGATAGAGAAAGATTTACTGCATCTAGAATGGTGCTGGAAATGAGGCAGTGAAGAAATGTACATTTTAACACTGTGAAATGCATACAGGATGTAAAAAATCCTGTAGCTGAAATCAACATTTTCTATATTGTGCATCTGCTTTATACTGCGCTAGTAATATAGCTAGCAATGTCTCGCTCCTGTGTTGTATTTACTACCCACAATACGTATTTCATTAATAAGTAAAAAAGCACATCATTTGTACAGCAACTATAATTTTCAGTTCACAAGATTCTTTTTTTCTGAGGGATGTTACATCACTAAAATTAATGTAGATTTGCTCTTTTACTTCTGTCCGTTCAGTGCAGCTTTCTTCTCCTAATCTGTTTCATCACCAGTTATATATAGTTCTTATAGGTAGTATCTGTAAAAATGTTGTTACAATAAAAATATTGCTATAGCAATTTTTTTCTGTGACACACCTTGAATTAATGTATACTATTCCTTGTACAATGTCATTCATAGCTTTCACAAGATCCAGCCATGATCACAGGTTTCTACACTGCCTAACTTCAAAAACCACAAAATACTCATTTCCAAGAACTATAGCAGAACTTACTATCTGATTTCATCTACATGATGCAGTACTACCACAAGACATTATCAGCAGTCCAAGTTTTGAAAGCATCAGTAACTACTTTGTAACTTCCTTTGACAACTTTATGTAGCTAGGTGATGTTGATGGCAGATCCCACTGCCATGCAGTGATAGATATCAAATTAATAATGAATTAGCCACATCTTCTTACCTCACAATTGCAGCTCTTCCTATATGTCTTTCTGCAAAGTTCCCTATGTCAGGGTAGCTTGCACTTGCAGTCATCTATAAAGTAGACTTAACCAATTCACTGTGAGGTAGTTGTACTAGAGATGATGAGTGCTTGTGGAATGCACCCAGTTGTCTCTCGACCCAGGTGGTGTTATCCTCTACTCCTTTTGCCAGCAAGCAACATGCGATTTTGTAGCCGCCAAATGCGTGTAGCACTGTAGCTAGCTACTGTAGCAAAGGTATACAATTGTGGCGTCGCTAGAAATTGGCGGAAAAGGATAGAAGAGGCGATATCTATGAACGATCATAAATGCTGTGACAGTCTTTATAGCTATACCTGCAGGTAAGTCTGCCATGGAGCACAAGCACTGTTCTAGTTCTGGATGACAACAAGCTGCATCATTGCTAGAGCCTCGTTATTAACTGCGACTAGAACAATCGGAAGAAACATGCAGCGAAGGTGATTGTGTGCAATCTGTGCATGCATGCATGCTGTTGGTATATATATATATATGAGCATGATAGAGTAGTGACCTCATCCATGCGCAGCCATATAGCTAGTGCGGTTGATGCACTGTGGCTAATTAGATTGTCCACACTGATTAGTAAAAATATTCATGTACTTGAATGCATTCCTGTCAACTTCTTAGTCAGCCTTAGCCTACACTAACAGAGCAAAGCCCAACACACACACACACACACACACACACACACACACACACACACACACACACATACAAACACACACACAAAAGACAATACCTTCAGCTACCACTTGCCTACCTGACTGCATCTGTGTGCTAGCTACTCATGTAGGCTGGTGCTAAGAGTCATCGTAAGCATAATCCTTCGAGGGCAGGACTAGTATTATATGTAACTCACAGAAAGGTGTACCATACAGTACCTCATGTGAATGTGTGGGCATGGCAGCCCAATTAAGTACACTGTTAAAATGAAGAGTAACCACAACTCTCAAGGAGTTCCCAGTGTAGGGAGGATTTAACAATCCTGGAGAGTAACCATTACTCCAAAGGAGTAACTAGGGAGTAACACATGCTCTGAAGGTGGTGTCACTTACTCTTCAGAGTAATGGTTATTCTCTTCAGAGTGTTGGTTACTCTCCATGGGGTGTTAAATCCTCCCTACACTGGGAACTCTCAGAGTGGTGGTTACTCTTTATTTTTAACAGTGTATCACCTGTACCTTCACCCACTACATATGTTATATTAGAGCTATGGATGGTCTGCCTCCCCAGTTGTCATTAGGTTGCCACTTAACACCTGGGTAACTGTACTGGGCATCAAACCTGGCTGAAACCTTTCAATTACCAAACTCAGACCACTTATCTTAACTGCCTCATTTACTCTCTCTCTCTCTTTCTCTCTCGCACACACTCACACACACACACACACACACACACACACACACACACACACACACACACACACACACACACACACACACACACACACACACACACACACACACACACACACACACACACACACATACACAAACACACACACACGCACACAAACACACACACACACACACTAGCTACTACACAACATTAAATTTTTCCATGTATCAAAGCACTGATTGTGCCTACCAAAGGTAATGGATTTGATAGTGACAGACTGTTAGCAGCTACAGAATTTTTTTGTGATTTATAATTTCCATGCTTGCATGCATGCATGAGTCAAAAGTAATAGCAAAGTATAAGTCCTTTCAAACTATTGGCACACAGACTAACAGCTGTTCCTTCAAGCCATTAAAATGAATATAACCATTAACACTAATGAAATAATGTGCTGTGGTGGATTCCCAGTATGCAAATTCATAGAATTTTTTGCACTACACATCACTGCCTGCTTCGAAGAGCTTTTGCTCAATATGCTTCACACATCACTGTGGAGATTATTGTGAACACTTGGCACTTTTAAGTTAGTTTTAATATAGAAAAAGCTAGCTACCACCATTAGCAGGACACATGTGCATAGATGGATTGCATTCCATCTTAAGAGCCTCTGTAATTGAAACTTACTTTGCTACATGCTTAATGCATGTTCCTGACATGTAGATATGTATTATAGTGCACACAATAATTGCTAACAGGTGACTAGAAATTCATTTACAACAGAACAAAATAATGTTATAGTTTAATATGTATTCAACCAAAAGCATTTAAAAGTAGGGCTACCAAAAAAGTCACCATTTAAGAAAGGTCCCTATTTAATAACTGGGTAAACCGGAGCAATGTGAGTAACCTTTCTTGCTCAAGGAAGCAGTAACAGCAACTAAGCATTAACCCTGGCTGAAACCTTACAATTACCAAACTTTGATTGTGCTTACTAAAATTCATGCATTTGATAGTGACAGACCGTTAGCAGCTATAGAAGTTTTTTTTGTGATTCAAAATGTCTATAGACCATGCTTACATGAATGAATAGCAAAGTATATAAGTCCCTTCCAAGCATTGGCGACACAAACACACTAACAGCTGTTACTTCAAGCCACTAATTGGATATAACCACTAATGAAATAACGCTAACGTGCTGTGGTGGATGCCCAGTATGGAAATTCATAGAGTAGTTTACTAAGCTACACTTCACTGCCTGCTTTGAAGAGCAATGTGTTTCACATATTGCTCAGGGGCGTAGCTAGCCAGAAGGTGATGGAGGGGCAGGATGCCCCACGAAACACTCAAAATCATTCATGATTGCAAAAAAGGCTAATGACCCAATGGTGGGCTAGCCAACATACGGTGTTGTATTATTACAGCTTAAATAACTAGCTACGTAACTATTTCAGTACTGACTGCTTCCAATCGAGGTATATTCGTCAAGCATCATCGCACATGCCACAACCGTACTCCAACAAATTCATCCACAGTCCGGTAAAGTGCAAATACAAATTACTTTACGTTAGCCACAACCTGTGCTGCAGTCCTACCACACTGCTGATAGGATGACATATTCACTCACTTCACCCGGCGAAATTCAAATGCCATGTATTGCACGAAATCCTACCCGTCTTGCTAGCAGAACTTGTAAGCTAGACTGATCCACCTGACTGACTGACAAAGTAAAAACAGACTGACTGGCAAAGTAAAAACAGACTGCACTGCCATATGTACAAAGGTCCAGTGTGATCGACTCGATAAAATAAACTTGGTACATTTATTTAGCTAACACTTTATCATCTCATAGGCAGTAGGTTCGTAGCGTCATCTGGTCTCCTTTGTCACTTGAGAGTTGTGACTCCTGTCGCGGAGATGTGGGTCAATCTTTTTAGATTCAAAAATGTTCTATCACGTGAGTAATCTAGGCTAAATATAGAAGTATGTCTCTAATATTTTCATTAGATGGATTTACGAGCGAGTTGAATGTTGTGTGTGCACATTCACTAGCAACCTCTGGTGATACCGCATAGTAGTGTACATGATTTACAGTCATTTGCGTGTCAGTTTAATACTGGTAAACTTGTGACGAAGGTTTAAAAAAAAATCATTTAGTGATGGGGGGGAAAATGCCCCCCCCTTGCCCCCCCTTAGCTACGCCTCTGATATTGCTGTGAAAAAATTGTGAACACTTGACACTTTAAACACATAAAGCTGCAGCTACCACCATGCAGGATCAGGTAACATAGTTAAGCAGGACACATGTACATAGATGGATTGCATTCCATCTTACGAGCCTCTGAGATTAAACTCTTACCTTGCTGACATGATAGAATTTTGTTCACACATTGCTGCTAAGAGGTGACCTGAAACTCATTTACAACAGAACAAAGAAATGGGAAGGTAGCTATAGTTTATGTATTTAACCAAAAGGTCTACCAAAATATTTGAATATAGTTATGTGTAATTCTTCAACTCTATGAATATGACCAAGAGTTATATGAGCAAGAGTTAGCTGCCACCACCCTTCTCACTTATGCAGTTTCTTAGCAAATAGCTAATTTTAAGAGAACTTTATTCCTCATGCAAGTCCTTGCACATTACTAGCTACTAGTTACATGTGAATGATGATCACATCTAGTTGGTCTCATAATGTTATTAAGGTATACAGGTCTCCAAATCTGTATAGCAAATCTGTTTAATGTGATACTAGCTATAGATCACCATATGAGAGTGCTGTAATCCAAACATTTTGTTTTCTTACTACATCATAATTCTTGCATGGCTTCTATTTAACTGTAAACCAACATTGCAATTAATAAACCATCTAAGTGTCATTAGTGTTTTTTCCTGCAATAAAGTTCTACCAATAACCTCTTGTACCAAGAGTCCATACTATAAGATCTCTTTATTATGAACTATTGATAGTACACATATATAATCAAAAATCAGTAATTTATTGTTATACATTACATACACTTGTCAGAAAGTTCCCAGTGGCAGTGACACAAAGACTAACACCTTTTAGTTTGACAACCATCCACTATAGGATTGCGGGAAAGACTATACCACAGTTGGCTGTGGTGCCTCAACAGAGACTAGGGGAGGTCACAACATTACAGTATACTGTGTTAACGTCATCCATGACTGACCAAAGAGTTGAGATTAGCCATATTGTATATTGTCAATGTAGACTTGCGTGCATCATGTATCAGGTAATGTAGACAGTATGATGCAGCTATTGCACACAGAAACTAGCTATATGTAAAATGATGTGATATCATCATAGCTAAGTTGATAGCTTGCTTCAGTTATAAAATTAATGTAAAGCAACATTACAATAATATGTCACCCGAGCGATAACCGGGAATGCTAGGATGGCATCAACTTAGTCACTGCACTGTAGCTATGTTACACATAATCACCCACATAATTGTAAAGGCATATATTCCCATTCCTTATATATACACTAGGGGAAATTTTTATGGTGTACATGTATAATATTCATAGCCACTTACATTTCCTTTATTATTATATTCATGAAATGCACTATTTCTTTTTTATCTCCTGGCAACCAAGTGCAGGTTATTTTACCGTAGTAATCAGTACCTTTCCACAAATCCAGGTATATCATTGTAGTATACATTAAAGTACATAGCATGAAGATGGTGAACCGCTGAAACAGTAAGTAAAGCCATCGCTAGATATTTACTAAAATAAACACTTTGTCACAACGCCATACTCCCCAGCTGTCTGTCACTATTCATGACAAATTCTAACATCCATATTGTACAAAGACACAAAGTGTAACACACAATTAAGGCCATAATATTTACCTTGGCATACAGTACATAACTATCCAGCTCCGTGTGTTGACTGTTTACATTGTCATGTTGAAAGCCCTAAAGGGTTGAGTATCATCACTGTATGCCATAGCTTGTTTTTTCTGTAGCACAGTAAGTCACTGAGAAATATGATTTAGATACAATTCTGGCATCACGTAAAGTTAATTTTATTGTTGTACACATTCATCATAATCATGATGGTCTTTTCTCTTCAGTAGCTTACGGAGGCTAGTGGGTAGGGAAGTTGTAACATGTATGGGGGAACTAACATGTTCGCGGAAAATGATGGTAAAGGTAATTGTGAATCTCATTTGTGGCTGAGTACTTTCATTATTGTCTGTTTCAAGAAGACGGAAAGTATGCAAGGGAACTTTTTGGCTTCTTGTATGGCTACATGCTTTGCCACATAGAACTAAAATCACATGTTGTTTAATTTCTGTTTAGTTCGTAACCAGAACTAAACTGGCTATAGCTATTATGTATTACATGTAACTAAAACCTTGTAAAGCTGGTTTTCGTTCAAACACAACCTCTGAAATAGACTCATAGTTTTGATCCCTAAAGTTCATAGTATCTAATGCAAAAGATACAAACTTAGTGAACTCTATACATACTTTATCCTGTATGTGCATGGATTATCTCTGAGGTCATCTCATATGCATATGGGATGCTTGAACTTCATCATAAAGTTCGAGCTTCAAGTTCCCATACATGTATATCGCAACATATACAGGTTTATAAGAAATTTTAACTCCTTCAGTTCTTATGCTAAACTTGTTGTTGCTTAAAGACAGTAATAACTTCGCCATACTGCTTTTGCTTACATGTTCCATGGATTTCTTGTCAGCGCTATATAACTACCATTATAGCCAAGCTACTTCCTTGATGGCCATGTATAAGTAATTTCAGAATTATAGGCAATACCAGTATACAAGTTTATATCTAATGGTGGTATACATAGGCGGATCTGAGGGGGGGCCAAGGGGTGCTGTGCCCCCTGGCCCTTCTCTTGCCCCCCCTTGGACTCACAGTACTATGATGGTTGATACCAGAAACTGGAATGATTCATGCATTCACACTGTATTCAGAAGTATAGAAAACCAATAGGAAAATAGAAGACAATAGTTATAAATGTACTTTGTAGTTATACTGTACATTGTAAAGAAAGTGAGGCAAATAAGTTTGAATTTTTGTGCCAAGATTGAGATACTCTAATAGAGCAGTCACTACTCTAATAGAACAGTCACAATTCTAATGTCATTATAACAATACTATACATCTTTATATTTTGATTTAGTACACTTTACAGGTTTTATTTCAGATAGGCTAACTAATCTTTATATGCATTGCAAGCATACACTTTTAAAGCTTAATTCTATCAAAAATGCTCCCAAATTTAAACCTAGGAGGTCTAATTTTTAAAACTTTTCTCTAACTACAGCCTTACAACTGTATGTCTATCATTCATCCAGCTATACTCAATAAAGTTATGCAACTGAATATAACTTGTATAGTAGAATTCCTCTTAGTGGAATAAACACTGTTGTACACTCTCCCCCCCCGACAGTGCCTCCTAGATCCGCCTATGGTGGTATAACCAACTACCTTGGAGTGCATAGTGT
The DNA here is from genome assembly GCF_963678975.1 of Dysidea avara. NCBI lineage: Eukaryota > Metazoa > Porifera > Demospongiae > Dictyoceratida > Dysideidae > Dysidea > Dysidea avara. The sequence goes on from NC_089276.1 coordinate 8,812,485, forward strand.
CAGCTATCCATTTGCAATATTATATACATGTAGAAGAATAATATATCTATAGTGGCTTTTTATTTTTGGTCTACATGGGATCATTACAGTAGCCATTTCCAACAAAAATTTAAACTTCATTGTAAATACCTTAAATTTATGTCAAAGTATTGCAGCAGTAAAATTTTCAGGTTAATATCACTTTTATGGCTGTTTAAATGTCAGTCACTGTTGTAAACATTTTACATACTGTAGGAAAAATTGCACTGAAACAACAAAAAATCCAACTGATTTTTATACTTATTAACATATACTCTGATGTAAACAGTATTTATTAGTTATGATATTTTATGATTCAAAACATGACATATTACACATTTCACACCTCTTAGCACATCATTAAGCTGCTGTTGCATGCTGTCACAATTATAACTCTGAAACAACCTCTAAATATTCATGTATGCTTAGAGTTAAAAACCTTCATATTGTACATTATGCCACTCTTCCATACCTAAAACCTTGTTCAAAACTTTACCACAATACCACTGTTTAATTCCAGTTTCATCCCACTACTTATGCTTGATCTTCTTACCAACAAAGGATTCTTGTGCATAGCTAGCTCTTTCTTGCACTGGCCTTTGTCACATACTATATCACCTTGGTAAGGTTCTCAACCAGTTTACCGACTAGATACTGCTTCCAGCTTTTAGAAAACAACAACAAATCTTTTTCAAGATAGCTTTTCTGGCTTGCTTTCTAAAGTCCAGTTGAGCCTTCAGTGCATTTTTCTTTGCTGTATTAGATTTTTGTCTGGCTACACCTCTAGAATGTCTTCTTTGGTCTGCCACAAACCATATAATGAACAATGTCTTTCCTTACTTTTTAAACCTCTGTTACAGACAGCATCTTGCTTTTCATTAAGTACTTTGATATGTCCTTCTAGAATATCCTCCCTTATATATTATGTTATTTGCATTAGTATGTACAAGTACATGTATAGCTTTGCTGACAGCTGTAGAGTTTGCTTTGTGTACTTGAATAAGGCATGCACAAACTCCAGAATTTATACAGAGTGCTATAAATTTCTAGCACAGTTGGCTTGAAAATTTCTTTTTTTTATAAAAGCACTACAAAACAAGTGCACTTGTGTATACGTGTACTGTGAGCACAACCAATTGTATGTGACCTACAAGTATACTGCTGCATGATGTACTAAATTATATTGTATAGTCTTTTTTGTAGCAATAAAGTATCTTGCTTTTACATTCATATACAGATACAGATGCTCAGATGTCATACACAGTCACCATAGTCAGTAATCCAGATGGTACACCAGTTAGTGGGTCTAATAACACGTTTGACTATCCCATATTGAGTAGTGTAACTCTGACATGCATGGTGACATCAAGTGATGGGTCAACACCTACAGAACTAGTGACCAACTACCAGTGGGACACTACAGGATGTTACACTAACACTGCTCATAATAGTGGAAATCCAACATGTTTTCCTACTGGTCAGACAACACAAAGTGTAACTGAGAATGATCTCACTGCAGAGGATGCTGGTACCATCACTTGTACTATAACAATTGGTCATTTTGTCTATATCAGTGAACCATTTACACTTCGTATATCAGGTAAAATGCAGCATAACATTATTTGTGACCCAGTCTGGGAAAACTGGTCTTATCGCCCATGTCAGCAAATTCAACATTTCACCCAAAACACAAAGCTACATGAATCTAATTTCACAAACAAAATCAACTAAACTTGAGTGGTCTGGTTTTGCTGGTTGCTTTCCCCAAGCCCAGTGGTAATTCGTACATACAGTGTGGGGCCCTAATGAAGCTCTGGTCAGCATGAGGATGCATGCTGTATGTGGCTGTACAGCTCTGTGGTGTTGAATAACTACTTCTGTAGTGAATAGCCTTTCAGTTTAGCCAGTTTTGAGACCTGAATGACCCGTAACTTCATCCCTATGCTTTCCTTTTAATTTTTTGAACAGCCTCTTGCCCTCCTTTCAGGCCCCTGCCTCCCTCCCCTTTTGGAGCTCGCCTGATACAGTCAACCATGGTTCAAAAACTATCTAAAATGGCTGGAAACATAGGTGTTGGCTACTTGTACAGTTGATGCTCTGCAAGGTAAGGAATTGGTGTAAAACGTGTGAACATTTGGTACACATAGCTTCAACCATTGGTGAGCTACTACACACTAAATACTTAAATCGATACTAAATAGGTGATAAGACTGGTTCTCCCAGACTGGGTCACATACAACTACAGATTTATAGCCAGATACTCCAGAACAGCTAATTTACCAATTTCAGCCATAAAACACATCCAGAAGTAGTACTAGCCACTTACAACAGTAACAGCCGCCAGTTTACAACTTTGTATCATTGGGTGGATCACGTGATCTCATGTGATGCAGTTGTATGTGACCCAGTTTGGGAAAACTGGTCTTATTTCCCATGTCAATAGATTTGATTTTCACCCAAAACACAATGCTACATGAATAAACTATCTAATTTCACTAACAAAATCAGCTGGACTTGAGTGGTCTGGTTTGCTGGCTGCTTTTCCCAAGCCCAGTGGCGATCCATACGTGCGGTGTGGGGCCTTAATGGAGCTCTGGTCAGCCTGGGGATGACTGTATGTGGCTGTACAGCTTTGTGGTTTTGAATAAGTACTTCTACTGTGAATTTCCTTTCACTTTAGCCAATTTTGAGACCTGAATGGTCCAAAACGTAGCCTAATTCATCCCTACGCCTTCCTTTTCAATTTTTGAACACCATCTTGCCCACTTTCCAGGCTTCCCACCTCCCACCCATTTTGCAATTCACCTGATACAGTCAACCTCAATTTAAAAACTATCTAAAATCACATGCAGTGTCAGCTAGAAATAAGCCAAGGTTGGTGGCTGGCCCAGATTTTAAAATGAGAGTCTTGAATGTCTTGGTAGTTACATCAGGAAAGAAGGGCTGACAATGTTATCATCTAGCTTTTACAGTGAAGCACATAGCTAGTAGCATTCCCTTGTGAACATAATAAATGTATTTTGTAATCCCAATCAGGCTGATCATGAGTTAACACCAGTGGTCAAAACAAACTGTAATACACCTGTACACATACTACATATTCCTCTCTTTTGTATGTGATATTATGATGATTATGATTAAAGTACCTGGTAAAGGCAGAGCCTGTATACCAGAAGGCCTTATAAAGGCCTAAGATGTTTGTATTAATTGCACTAAGTATACTCATAATAAGTATGTGATATGTAGGAGATGATAGTTTAGGTATGCTCCATTGAATAACTAAATGTGAACTATCATCTCCTACTGATCACACGCCCCACAGGAAGAAACATTACATTAAAGGTTATAGCTATAATATTCCCTGCATGTTTTTCACTACTTATCTAACTTAAACATTTAACTGATTTTGAGGCAGTTGCATTATTCCACAGCCTTAGGGTGATTTTCTGCAGACATAAAAGTAAACTTGACTCAACCCTAAAGGAGACCCCATATTTTCCTTCAAGAAGTCCTCTGTCTGGTGATAGTTAATACTGCCCATGATCATAGATAAATTCATGTATACTGCTACCATATACTGTAAGGTTATAGACTGGGTAGCCATTTACAGTGTAGCATTGGAATCTGATGCAATGCAGGGATTTAGTTACATTCACATTGATATAATGAAAGAGTGTTCATGATCAGCATAATTAAATATTGCATGTCTGAGTGGCTGCAAGGCCATGCATGGTGGGTGGCAAGCCACCCCATCCCCCCTCCCTCTGGATCGGTCCCTGAGTATGGGGCCCTAATGGAGCTTTGTTCAGTGTGAGGATGGCTGTATGTAGCTGTACAGTTCCATGGTGTTGAATAAACACTTCTGCTGTGAATTGCCTTTCAGTTTAGTCAGTTTTGAGACCCAAATGGCCCATAACTTGGTCTAACTCATCTCTATACCTTCCTTTTCATTTTTTGAACAGCCTCTTGCCTTCCATCCGGGCCCCCGCCTCTCTCCCCTTTTTGAGCTCACCTGATACAGTCAACCACGGTTCAATGACTATCTAAAAATGGTGAGAAACTTAGTTATTGGCTACTTGCACAGTGGATGCTCTGGAAGGTAAGGAATTGGTGTAAAATGCATGAAAACTTGGTACACATAGCTTCAACCATTGGCGAGCTGCTACACACTAAAATTCTAAATCAATATTTCTAAATAGGTGATAAGACAGACTGGGTCACATACAACTACAGATTTATAGCCAGATACCCAGGAACAATTTACTTACCAATTTCAGCCATGAAACACATCCGGAAGTAGTACTTGCTGCTTACAACAGTCACAGCAGCCAGTTTACATCATTGTATTATTGGGTGGATCACGTGATCTCATGTGATACAGTTGTATGTGACTCAGTCTGGGAAAACCGGTGTCGCTAAAAGTAGAAATGGGAAATTAGGGGACCAGAAATGGGAAATGAGGAAATGGGAAATCAAGTATTTCTCTATAGTCCGTTTTTGTCAAATGGGCAGTATTGCTAGCAAGTGAGGGTGTCAGAAGCCATCAGTGATGGTGCAAGCTGGACATAAAGCCAAGTGCATGATTGAAACTTACTATTTCAATCCATTATTTGGCGTTCCACAGTCTTTGCTAGGAGTAGTTAGAGTGACAATGAGCAAGTCTGATTGAAAGCATAAGTAGCTCTTCAAGTGTTCTCAGTATTTTGCAAATCCTTCTGGCATGTGCACGTGATCTCATATTTGTGTAGCTACCTCCTACTGTGATTATATTATAGTGTGATTACCCAGGCCAGTGTCACAAGTTCCCCTGTCACTGCTGCTAACACTGCTATATTGTACATAATTATGATGATGTAACTATCAGATGATAGTTCATGACATTGTGACGTGTCTCAGGTGTAGTGGTAGGTGAAGAAACTTATAGTATTACACCTTGCAATGTTTGTAGTACACATTATAAGCATATTTTGTAATCATGATAGAGTATAAGAGATTCTCTTTTGAGTTACCATAGTCCACTATACAGTCATGATAGCACAGAGCTGTTAGTAGTGCATTGGTGTCTTGACATCACCAAATACATTTGGATCAGCTTTCTTGGAACACATTTTTACTTTTTGAAAGAAGCGAGTACCAGTAGCTGACTAGTAAGATTTCACTCTACCCAAGCTACTATCAGGCTATGCTGATTGCACGTGTGTCATATTTACGTACGTAGCTAGCTACATAATTATAATCATATTATGTGGCCATGCATATGTGTCGTTAGTAGCTAGCTACTTTAGCTCATAATTCTTGATGAATCATAATCTGATTAATGCCAAACTTCAAAACAAAAGAATTCTTGTCGATCCAGTGGTTGCTCTAATGCCATGGCAGTAGGCTGCACAGTTGTTGATGCAGTGACTGCAGAACTTGAGTTGTGACGCTGGGTATAGACATATGTAGCCGAATATGATGTATATTTTGTCTTACTTTTGCTTTTATTCTTTTATTTATTTTTATTTATTAAAGCTTTTCAGCACAAGTGCTGAGGGTCTGTAGGACACCTGGTCCTACAGCCTGCTCAAAGACGTTAGATACTAAGACATTAGCTACTTAAGGTGTGTTTGAAAAGTTGCAGAAAGGAGAAAAAATCCATGACTGGACATAGGTAGCCTCGAACCTGCAGCCATCTGATTTACGCTCGAACGCTTACAGGAGCCTACCAGGTGGTCAGGATGTTTTCTCCTTGATATTTTCATGTAATTATATCCATGGGAATTCTAGAGAGTGACTCATTATCTCTAAGTACCCCAAGTAGAACCAAATAGACACTAGTTATTTTTTCTCCCTGTAACCAGTTATAAAGGTTACCGCAAGGTTACAGATATCTTAAACCCTCATCCATTCTTCATACTACTGCTTATTGTCAATCTCACTGCTGTTCATTGTCATGATTACACATGTTTTCTCTTGAAGACACCGATTTATGAATTAGCAGTAGTACATAGGTTTTACTGTACCCATACAGTACAACAGGTTCATTGTGATGATTACAACAGGTTACGGTAGGTTAACAGGTTACAATGGTTACGGTAGGTTACAACAGGTTACAATGGGTTACAACAGGCCCTGGTCTGTTATGCTCAAATTTCTATTTATTATGCTTATAGCGCTAAAGCCATGCAAGCCTTTTATGCTCAAAATTATGCTTTCAAATTATACTCAACAGCTGACTGTTTTATTAGAGTTTCCTGACTGTTTAGAGTGGGTGATGTGTTTTAAATTAAGTGATATGTTAAGTGAAGTGTTTTAAATGTGAAATGCAATAAAAGCACATTAAATATGTTCTCTATTTGCTTTCTTTTTAAAGCACACTGCTAATTTTAATATGTAATTATGCTGGGATGATGCTTGAGGCTTTTGACTACCTATTATGCTTCATATCATAATCAGCCAGGACTTACTGTACAGTATGCTGGCAAAGGACAGTCTAATAGTCAAGTGTTCTTGTATTTCTAGTGACTGACTGTATGGAAGGAAACCATTATGTGATGGTGATATATATGTACACTAGTTTATCAACCGCTGTTTATGCTCGAGCTCATAAAAAAGTACGTAACAATTTTATAAACATTTGAAGATGTACAGGTGCAGTAGTAGTAGTATTGTATAGTGAACTTTAATTGTGTAAGTTTCTTGGCCTCTGCACATGTAAAAGACTAATCATAGCATTTTTATATTGTATACAGGAATTGCCATTATTGGGGGCCCAGAAAGTACTCAAAGTAGTGATGTGTCTGCTTCCAACATAATTGAAGATGGTTCAAAAATCACTCCGATCGGTACTGGATTGCTATTTCGTTGTATTAGTGGATTGGGACCTACTAGTAATAATAACATCGAACTTGGTGGATTACTTTTTGATAGTACAATGATTCAAGCTGGAGGATGTAATGGTCCTGTGATACAGCCTCGTGGAGCAACTATTAGTAATTTTATTGGAGTCATCAATGTGTTTTTATGTAGATCACCTAACACAAACACAAATATTGAAGATGTTTATTACACTTACACTACTTACACTACTTACACGTGTATGATGACGAACAGTAGCATGATGGAAGAGAGTGTTGAAATCAATTTGTCAAGTGAGTTTTAATAGTGAGATCATCACAGGGATGGAAAAATAGGGGGGGCAACTGCCCCCCCTACTTTCAACAGTGGAGGGGCAGTGCCCCCCCCCCCCCCACACACACACACACACTTTTCTAATACCCAGTTGCCAAAGTAATACAACTACCATAGTCATTAGCTAACTTACTTTAGCTAAATGTTACGCATGAATCAGTAGAAGATTGATATACTCTAATAGAACAGTCATCTAACTACTCTAATAGAACATTCAGTGGAATCATATGAGTTGGTCCTGCTATACAATCAATTCAATATGTCTTCACTAACACATATATCTATACATAATCAAGAGCATGACTCTGTCTGAAATGTCTTCAATTACTGGTGTATCTAATCGTACAGTATCTTAATGATAGTCATTGCCATATTCAAGTACACATGTACCACCGAATATGCTCTCAGATTCAATCTCAAAGGATTCAAATTTTAAACTTTTCCTGTGGGGACATGCCCCAGACCCCCTAGTATTAACATGCTTCGCATGCTAGTGTACTTTGCACACTAAAACACTAAAGTAAAGTTAATGATTTTAAAACACTCTGTAACTTACAGCCACCCCACATGACTTGCCCCCCACTTTTGAGTACTGTTCTCCACCCCTGGATTATCACAGTTGTTTGCAGCCTGCATGTACAGTATATACTCCAATGAAGTAGTCTGACACATCCAACATTTCATTTGCCTAGTAATAACTAATAAGCAAATGAATGTTTTTGTTACTCTATTCATGACTGAATTTTGTGGCAGACTACATACAATACATCTTGCCGAATTGCTCAATACAACACTACCTGTATGCTGATCTAATTAGTAACCATACTTCAAAATAATCAATCTACACTTACCAACTTAGTTATAATTATTGTTAATGGACTGGTATAGTGATTTGCTACTTGTACTTGACTCTTTGTATCAGATGTTTATATTGTTTCTTGAGTCAACTTTGTTGTGTTGTAACCACATGTACTTTGTTACTCTATTAAACAGTTTTGCATTATTTGTTCTGGCTGGTTTTGCCAAGATTTAGCACAATTACTTTATTGCATACTGTATGTGTATATGCATAGTTGAATATCACACCACATTTTTGAAATACACTCATGCCTTTTCTGACTGTCATAACCTGATCCTGAGAATTTAATAACGTACTAGTATCTACTCAAGGAAAAATTCAACCAGACAATTATTTGAGGAACAAATTTTGCCAAGTTATGTAATAATCCAATTATCCCAGGATTATTATGTCTATGGGAGTGTGCATTTCAGGATAGGCTGGCACACCATGCCAATAAATGCATAATACCCAGTGAGTGTTTTATTGTAGCAATCCATACATGGGTTAGAGTGTTTCCTCGAGTGGTTATAGAAGTAAATTATAATCCAAGTAATAGATAAACCTGAATGCTTTATATTTGTTTAGAGATATGTTCCTGAGTAGTTAATTAATTATGGCAGCGCTCAAATGCAGCATGGCACTTGCTCACTATTTGGCACACATGGGTTTTATATTTTGCTCTAGACAAACTATGTTTAAAGTACACTTGTCTTGAACTAATGCAGCACTCATCATATACTGAATAGCTGAATGGTAGACTGCATGTGATCGTATTTGCAAACTGGTATATACCTTTTCCAAGTATTTAAAATGCTAGCAAATAAAATATTGTAACAGATGACTCCTTGTACTAAAGTAAATTTCTTTTATACACTGTAGCTTCACTTATGGAATTTTTTTGGAAATAAGATTAAAAGGTTATGAAGTGTCAAAGTTCAAAAATTGGCCAAAGTTTTGCATGTGAAAAAGATACCTTATTACAAATTTGGTCACATATGAATGTAGTTAGTCTAAAAATAGGTAGATACATATTGATGAGTATGGACTTTGAGGAGAATAGACTTCTATTAGTTTATCATGACACATGGTAGTGTGTCATGCAGCCAAGAAAGCTGGAGTGCTATACAGTACCGTGCATATAGTCATAGCAGGAAAGAAGAAAATGCAATTTTCATACAATCTAGCTCCATAGACCCTTCTCCAAAGCACACCATTTTAAATTACATTATAGCTGTTTGCCAAGTGGAGTAAGCCCTCGAGTAGGGTACACAGCAAGTTTAATTGTTTTCACTCTAGTCATGGGCAATCAAGGTTTCGATTTTTTTTCTTCATATTATGGGGTCTACAGAAACCTATAGACTTTTTGCATGCTTTGCAATATTTTTCTTATAAAATGTAAATACGTACTTTGATTACCTTGAAATGTGGTACAGATAAAGAGTGTATAAAGGTGAATTCCTGTACTATGTTTGTGTTGAATCTATGGTGCTATGAACGTTTATTTGCTTTGATCTAAATTTTGTTACAGCTGCAGGGTAAACCGCTTACGAGTACAATTTGAAATTTGGTGTATAAATTGTAGCAGTACTAGTGCCTTTTTGATGGTTTGAAAACCAATAGAGTAATGGCTACAGAGTTCCAAAACAAAAACCAAACCAGTGTAAAATATCGTGGTGGAAGTACTCTAATAGAACAGTTACTGTGGGGTAAAAGATGTCAGAAAACGTACGCAGGGTTTGAACTAGAGATGTCCATACGGAGCTCAGCCATCTCAACAAATATACCATCCTCCACATGTTTCACTAGTCTTGCTGGTATTGGAGGTAGCCCGTTGCTGATCAATATCAGTTTCTCGGTTTGGGGTCAAATCTCCTGTGTCATCGCTATCGATGCTGGCAATCTCGTCATTAAGTTCCGGGATATGTGACAGCCGGCTGCTGTTGGGGAGGTCATCAGGTGCTGCAGGCAAGACACAGAACGAATGTGCACATTAGCTACATGGCAGTAATTCAGCCTTACAATGGGGGTGAGCATTAATAAGAACACCAGTGCGGGAGAGGGGGAATTATTTAAAGAATAAAAAAAATTATTTTTTTGATTGCGTGCTGCAAAAGCTAGGGCATAGTGCGCTTTATTTGAAAGCAGCACATGCAGTGACTAATTACGCAAAGTACAGTTTATACTGTTGCTTACTGAAGTCTTCGTTTTCTATATCCTCCTTGTTGGTGCTGTCTTGAGGTTCCAGGCTTACAGTGGTTCCAGTTCTGCGGCATGACGTCTGCTCAGTCTGGGTGGATTGGATCGTCTCGGCTGGGTTGCTTCTTTTCCGTCGGCTAGATCTCACTGGGTCCATTTGTGTTCGCGGCGGGAGAGCTCGTACTATCGCTGAGACAATATCTGGGATATCAGTGGTCGTCAAGGGGCGTATCTTCGGTTGCTTCAGCCGAGAGCCTCCCATACTGTTGGCTTGTTGTCTCTTTCTGCCAGTCATTGTGGTGGCGGGTGAATCCTCTTGTGTTGGCGAATTATTTGGCGGAGTCGCCATCTTCCTTCTTCCTGCAGTGCTCTTGTTCGCGCTTTCCTTCTTCTTCGGACCATTCTTCTCCTTTGGCTTTGGGGGCATAATTTGACGCCTTGCACTTGATCGCCGCTCAAAATACAACTGACTGTTGTCACGTGTTACTGTGCATGTGCTAGTGTTCTTATTGATTCCCTATTACTCCAAATATTGCCTCACGTCCTTGGTGGCAGCTGTCAACTTCAACATTAACTTTGTCTAAAGGTATTTAAACTACATTTTGCTTTGCCAATGCATGTTACAGGATGCAGATGTTTCTGACCTGTTATCATACAGTACGATAGTACTGTATAGTAGGGGTTGGTAAGAAATTATTGTTTTGTCGATTTTTGCACCTTAAAAACTAACCTTGCAATAAGTTTTACCCCCCCCCCCCCCCCCAAAAAAAAACCACCTGGAATACATTAGTACTGCTGTAATGATGGTTAAACGAAGCGAAAAGTCAAATGTTTTGATGTACAGTGAGTTTAAAAATTTCAAAATTCATCTGAATGTCATCTGCCTGCCTGCTATAAGACCCAGTTGTGCTAGGTGTACTGCTCCAGAAATTTCAGACAGCTAAGGTAATGACGGCAGATTTACAAATCTGTTGTTTCGATTATGTTCTGTCCACTGCACCATGCTGTTTGCTTTAATCATTCACTCACTTCTTTGTTCTTCTCGAAGAGTAATTAATAATGAGGCGCTTAATAGTTGCAGCGTGCACCACAACTAATCACGTGATTTTAATGAAGTGTGAGTACGTGTATGTAAGTAGTACCCAAGGAGTTGTCTCTAGCATTTATTAACACTGGGTAGTCGTGTTATATAGTCTTAATTACCAGTTAGGCTTTTTGTGAGGTAGCTAGTTAATAATGTCCTTGAGTGGCATGTCCACCTCAGGATCCAGACTTTTAAAAGTGAGGGTTCCACTCTTAATGGTGGACTATCCAGCAATGCTTTTCTGTAAAATCATCAGTATTTAGGCCATTAGAAATGCAGCTGAATCCTTTAACAGTTGCTGTAATAGCTTTAAAAGACAAGACGACAATTATTTTAGAGGCGCTTATTGCGTATGAGGGTGAAAGGTAGCTGCTTCAAGTGATATTTATACTATGTGGAAAACAAAAAGAGCATAATATAGATAGCCAGCTAGCTAGACAAAAAAGTAAACAAACTAGCTATTTAAAAATTAAAAATTTTAAAAGGAAGTAGGGATTGGTATAATATCCATGCTACAAAAAGTAAGGAAACAAGCTCAAAACTGTTACAGCTGAAATGAGAAAGGATCCAGCAGTAAAAAGTAAGATAACATCTTAGGCAAGCCACAGACTCCAATATTTTTAGCTTGCAGGCTAAGTTGGGGACAAAATTGGGCAAGCCCAGGACTTTGTTGGGGTGTGCAAAATCTCTTAGGCAAAAGGGGCAGTGCCACTGTTAATATCTGTTTGATTTGCTGCATCTGAGAGATGGCTATGCCAATCAGCATTACAGTTATTATTCAAGCAGTATTACTGCACCCATTTTACCCCAAAATTCAAGATTCTGGAACCACTGGGTGTATCTACAATACATGAGCAATTATATAAAGTAGAACTAGCACACAATGTGTAGCAATTACATATTCTTCAGCAATAACTGTTATAGTATACTGTCACTATATCTATGGAGTTGAGACAGCGTGCAGCAATGCATATATAACACTGTGACCTTCAGTAACAGCAACTGCACAGCATGCAGTGAGAAGAAAATACTGGCAAACACAGTGGCAGCAACTATACAACCTGAGCAACTGTATAGCACACAGTAAACACATACCTAACACTGTGGCATACACAGTGGCTGCAACTGTACAACATGGGCAATGGCATGTGGCAACACAGAACCCTGGCATACAAAATGGCAGCCACTGTACAACCACACCATATGGCAACACATAGTACTGCGTGACATACAGTGGCAGCGAAAACACATAACACTGTGACGTACACAGTGGCAGTAACTGTACAACATGAGCAACTGTATGACATGCGGCAACCCAGAATATTGGCATACACAATGGCAACAACTATATGACATGCAGCACCGTGGCTGGAACTGTACAACATGAGGCAACTGCATGGCATGCGGCAACACAGTGGCAGTGACACATGACATTGTGTCATATGCAGTAGTGGCAGCTGTGTGGCACATGGCAATGAAGAATGTTGGCATATAAAATGGCAGGTGACTGTACAATGTGAAGAAAACTGTATGGCATGTCGCAATGCAGAAAACTGGAATATACAATGGCAGCAACTGTACAACATGAAGAGCTGTACGGCATGTGGAAGCACAACATTGTGGCATATATAGTAGCAGCAGCTGCACAGCATGAGCAACTGTACGGCATGTGGCCGCGCATGGCATACACAGTGGCAGCAACTGTACAATATGGGCAACTGTACAACATAGGCAACTGTACAGCACATGGCAACACAGAACACTAGTACACAAAATGGCAGCAACTGAACAACATGAAGCAACTGTACAGCATGCATTAGCACATAACACTGTGGCATACACAGTAGCACTGTGGCATACACAGTAGCACTGTGGCATACACAGTAGCACTGTGGCATACACATAACACTGTATGGCATGTGGTAACACAGAACACTGGTGTACAAAATGACATCAACTGTATAATATGAAGCAACTGCATGGCAAGCGGCAACACATAACACTGTGGCGTACACAGTGGCAGCAACTGTACACAACTGTATGCAACTGAATGGCATGTGGCAACATGGAACACTGGAATATAAAATGGCATCAACTGTACAACATAAAGCAGCTGCACAGCAACACATGACACTGTGGAATACGCAGTGTAAGCAAATGTACGGCACATGGCATCACAGAACACTGGCATACACAATGGCAGCAACTGTACAACATGAGCAACTGTATGGAACATGGCAACACAGAACACTGGCATATGCAATAGCATCAACTGTACAATATCAGCGACTGTACGGCATGTGGCGACACCTAACACTGTGGCATACACAGCGGCGGCAGCAACACAGAACATTGTGGCATACACAGTGGCAGCAACTGTATGGCACATGGCAACACAGAACACTGGCATACACAATGGCATCAACCGTACAACATGAGCAACTGTACGGCATGCGGCAACACTTAACACTGTGGCATACACAGTGGCAGCAGCAACACATAACACTGTGGCATACACAGTGGCAGCAACTGTACAGCATGGGAAACTGTATGGCACATGGCAACACAGAACACTGGCATACACAATGGCATCAACCGTACAACATGAGCAACTGTACGGCATGTGGCAACACTTAACACTGTGGCATACACAGTGGCGGCAGCAACACATAACACTGTGGCATACACAGTGGCAGCAACTGTACAACATGGGCAACTGTACGGCATGTGGAAACACAGAACACTGGCATACACAATGGCATCAACTGTACAACATGAGCGACTGTACGGCATGTGGCAACACTTACTCCGTGGCATACACAGTGGCAGCGGCAACACTTAACACTGTGGCATACACAATGGTGGCAGCAACACATAATACAGTGGCATACACAGTGGCAGCAACTGTACAACATGGGCAACTGTATGGCACGTGGCAACACAGAACACTGGCATACACAATGGCATCAACTGTACAGCATGAGCGACTGTATGGCATGTGGCAACACTTAACACTGTGGCATACACAGTGGTGGCAGCAACATATAACACTGTAGCATACACAGTGGCAGCAACTGTACAACATGAGCAACTGTACGGCATGTGGCAACACTTAACACTGTGGCATACACAGTGGCGGCAGCAACACATAACACTGTGGCATACACAGTGGCATCAACTGTACAACATGAGCAACTGTACGGCATGCAACAACACTTAACACTGTGGCATACACAGTGATGGCAGCAACATATAACACTGTGGTATACACAGTGGCAGCAACTGTACAACATGAGCAACTATACTGCACGTGGCAACACAGAACACTGGCATACAAAATGGCATCAAATGTACAACATGAAGCAACTGCACGGCATGCGGCAACACATAACACTGTGGAATACACAGTGGCAGCAACTGTACAACATGGACAACTGTACAGCACATGGCAACACAGAACACTGGCATACAGAATGGCATAAACTGTACAACAGGAGCGGCTGTACAGCATGCGGCAATACTTAACACTGTGGCATACACAGTGGCAGCAACTGTATGGAACATGGCAACACAGAACACCAGCATACACATTGGCATGAACTGTACAACATGAAGCAACTGTACGGCATGCAGCAACACATAACACTGTGGCATACACAGTGGCAGCAACTGTACAACATGAGCAATTGTACGGCACGTGGCAACACAGAACACTGGCATACACAATGGCATCAACTGTACAACATGAGCGACTGTACGGCATGCGGCAACACTTACTCTGTGGCATACACAGTGGCGGCGGCAACACTTAACACTGTGGCATACACAGTGGTGGCAGCAACACATAATACAGTGGCATACACAGTGGCAGCAACTGTACAACATGGGCAACTGTACAGCACATGGCAACACAGAACACTGGCATACAGAATGGCATTAACTGTACAACATGAGTGACTGTATAGCATGTGGCAACACTTAACACTGTGGCATACACAGTGGCAGCAACTGTACAACAACTGTATGGCACATGGCAACACAGAACACTGACATACAAGATGGAATCAACCATCCAACATGGAGCAACTGTATGGCATGTGGCAACACATAACACTGGCATACACAGTGGCAGCAACTGTACAACACAACATGGGCTACTGTATGGCACGTGGGAACACAGAACACTGGCATACAGAAGGCATCAACTGTGCAACATGAAGCAACTTCATGGCATGCAGCAACGCATAACCACCGTGGCATACACAGTGGCAGCAACTCAATGTGCAACATGGGCAATTGTACAACACGTGGCAACACAGAACATTGGCATACAAAATGGCAGCAACTGTATGGCAGGTTGCAACACAGAGCACTGGCATACAAAATGGCAGCAACTGCTCAATATGAAGCAACTGTACAGCATGCAGCAACACATAATACTGTGGCATACACTGTGTCAGAAACTGTACAGCATGAGCCACTGTACAGCATGTTAACACTGGCATTTACGGTGGTGGCAACTGAACCACATGAAGCAACTCTATGGCATGTGCCAACACAATACTGCGCAGTACACAGTGGAGGAATGAAATGATATGAAATAACTGTGGCAACACAGAACACTGCAGGTACGAGTGTACACAGTGGCAGTGACTGCAACACGTACAACATGAAGTGAAATGTGATAAACCAATGCATACAAGTGTAATGAGGAATGTAAAACAACATTGGGAGAGAATGTAGTACGAAATAACTCAATGGAAATGTAATAAGAAATGTAAAACAACATTGGGAGAGAATGTAGTTATAAAATAACTCAAAGGAATTGTAAGCAGTTACATGCCTATAGTAACATGGCAGTAGCAAGATGATAGCAGCAATAACAGCAAGGCAGCAGTAACACATTAAAAGTAACATGACATCAAAGGACTATACTTACCTTGCGATATCTCAGAATATTGGTGTCTCAATGCCAACAACATATTAAACAAGCAATGGCTGCAGCAACATATAGAGACAGCACTGTGACTTGCATAGTGGCACTGAGGCACAAGAAGCATGCAAAAAAAAAAAAAATACAAAATGGAATACAAACAATGGTGGCAATATTTTCGAAGTGTATATTTAGCCGGTACCGGTTTGCAAACACTAACGGCTATTGTGCCGGCACTAGTAGGTTGCCCCGAGCATTCAACTTTAGGGCACGCGTCTAGTAGGTTGCCCCGAGCATTCAACTTTAGGGGATGTGAAAAGTAGTTCCTTAGCATTAGGGGTAGGCTAGGGTTCAGCTTTGGTTTCTTCTTCACTCTTGTTATATATAGAAGTCACTTCAGTTGGATGTTTATAACGTAGAAACTAAATAATATGACTAGCTGCAGCACCGGTGGTATAATCGTTACAAACATTGCTTATGAGTACGGATGCCCGGGTTCAAACCCTCGCTTAGACAACTTTTTTTTTTTGCTTTCTTAGGTTTTTTGTACAAGTTTTTTTTTAATGCACGTAACATTCTAAGTATTATACCCTCCACTGCCGGCAAAATAGCCGGCAAAACAGTGTACCCGGTACCGGCTCTATATAACCTGCCCAATATTTTAGTTGAGCAGTTAACATATCTGTGGCAGTGCTATGAATATAACAGCGACAACAACCACACTACCGTATAGAGGGAAAATTTGACGCCGGTTTAAATTTGACGAATTTGGCGAATGCAAAAATTCGCCAAATTTTTCCTCACCCAAAATTTGTAAAGTCCTGCACGTGATATTTTAAGAAAGCCGCGTGGTGATGTCGATATGGAAGTATTTTAAGCGTGTCTCTTCTGAACTGGTGAAACGCGATGAGGGACTACCTGAACCAACAGGTCCGTTGAGCAAGTCTGTGCCAGTGAAGGCTATTGAACTCGCTAACGCTGAAGTTAAGAAAGTACAGGCGCGTGACAGCGGAGGCTCGGCGAGTGGAGGTAAAAGAGGACCGTATCAAATCCTGACACCTGCCCAGAGATATGAAATTGGCAAGAGGGCAGCGGAACACAACACAACGGTTTCCTTATGTTACTATGCCGAAACGTATCCGAAGCTAAAATTAACAGAACCTAGTGTGCGGAGGTTTAAGAACTTGTACAAAGAGTTATTAGGCAATCCGGACCAGCAATGGGCTTCCAATTACTTATTTCTGTGCGTAGTTTTCAACTACAACAACTCTGGATACGATTTAGCTAAGTAACAAGTTTCATCCGTTTCTTTGTGTGGAGCACGAAATTTTAAAAATAAATCCGGCTTGCATCTTGTGAGATACTGAAAATGATATTTCTGTGAAGAAAATAATCGTGCCTCCGGTTTCATGGTGGATCAAGCAATGGGATACTACAATGAACATCCCACAATGGTAGGGGGATTGATTTGTAGAAGTTGATTTTTCGGATTGCGGACCCTAACTGTAGGAAGGGCGCGCGAAACCTGGATAATTCGTCAAATTTTATTCCGCCAAAGATCATCAGGAAAGCAATTCGTCAAATTTTCCCTCCGGCAAAATTTTCCTCTGCACGGTATAAGATGCAACATAAACAGTGGCAGCAACATAATTATTTGGCAGCACCAACATGCGTGTAAAGACAGCACTGTAATAATTATGCATAATGGCACTGAGCATGCAAAAAAAAAACAGTACAATGATAATAGCACAGCATGTTAAACAAAGCAACAGAACTATGGCATGCATATATAGTGGCACTGCAATATAAGTAGTGGCACCATGCAATAACTGCAGTACAACCATGATGGCAACATACAAACAAAGCAATTAGAGCACTAGCAACTGCAAAATACATGCAAACAAGCCATGACAAATGACACTGGCAGCTGTGTGCAACCAATAATAGCAGCAACAGCAGCAGTTATGCATGGCATACAGCACATAAAATGGTGCTCTGACCGCATGATGTTGACAGATGCTGGCAATCTAGTGATGCAGTTGCAGAGGAGCTTTGATGGGGACAGAGACATGATTACCTCTGGAAGGCTTAAATGATAGCTAATGATGGGGTGTGGTCAACAGCACTAGTCTGTTGTGGGGACAATTAACAAATGGCTGAAAGGTGTTGTTGCTGGCAATAGACTGTAGGGGAGTGGCAATGGTCAACTGAAGGAGGGTGGTTAACACAATCTATGACTGCAGAGAAGTGATGATGATTGTTGTCACATATGCATGTTGTAGCATGTTAACTGTCTAGACAAGGGCTAGTGGAGCAAGCAGTCTGCTGATTGGTATGGTGGTATACAAGAATTAGGCTACTAGCAGCGATAGCTGGCCTGAATCCCGAGTTGATGATAGTGACACAATCGTTGAGTTGGCAAAAGTTGGCCGAGTTGGTGGGTGACAAAGTGGCTTGCAATACTATGATGCAACTCTGCATATGAGCTGGAGCAGGCAATGTATAGGAATCTAACACATGTGTGATAGTAGGCAAGCCAGATGAAACTTGGCTTTGCCGTACAATGTTGCAACATAGAGGCAGCGAACCTTTCTAAGTATTGATGAGGGTAGTGACAATCATCCTACAGTTAAGTGAGATGCTGGGTCAAGTACTGAGCTGTGTTGATGGGTTCCTCTGTAGATGGTCCACAGGTAGTTTTCAGCATTGTAACTGGCCAGGGTTGGAATCACTAGGAAGCACGAGATGAAATGCAGCAAGTGTAGTAGTGATGCAGAGAACTTGCTATAAGCAGAATTGCATCGTAATACTGTTGTGAGACTCAACATGATACACAGGACTAGCTGATACACAAGGTTTGATAAAGTACTAGCTGATACATACATAGGACTTGCTGATACATGTGCTAGCTGATACATAGGACTTGCTGCTACACAAAGCTTGCTAATACAAGGTGCTAGATGATACAAATTGCTAGCTGGTACATAGGATTTGCTGCTACACAAAGCTTACTGATACAAGTGCTAGCTGATACATAGGACTTGCTGCTACACGTAGCTTGCTAATACAAAGTGCTAGATGATACAAAGTGCTAGCTGATACATAGATTTGCTGCTACACAAAGCTTGCTAATACAAGGTGTGATACAAGTGCTAGCTGATACACAGGACTTGCTGATATACAAGACATGGTGATACAAGCACCCTGAAACACTCCAATCACTGCAACTAGCTACTGATCATGAGGCAGACTGAACACTAGGTGCCAATACAAGTAGACTGACAGGTGCTACAAGTTGTGGCTTATGGTAGCATGAAACTGCTATCCCATAGTATGCATGGAGGTGATGCAATGCTTTGTTAGCACATTCCAGATGGGTTGGGCCTGTTTCCATGTGATTGCATCATGCACTCCCATAGTGCCTGTGTTCTGTTAACTTCAATTTACAAGTAAATTTGTATGAAACAAGATTAGACGACTACTTACTAAAATGAGATACATTTTATCCCTACTTTTGGCTAATTTGATGGTCTGATTTAAAGATGCTAAAGTTGGCATTAAAGTGTGTCTCTTTTCAGCAAGTAGTCATCTAATCTTGTTTCCTTACTTTTTACTGCTGGATCCTTTCTCATTTCACCTGTAACAGTCTTGAGCTTGTTTCCTTACTTTATGTAGCATGGATATCATATCAATCCCTACTTCCTTTTAAAATTTTTAAGTTTTAAATAGCTAGTATAATAGTGTATAGTTTGTGCCAACATGTCTGGTTTATGCAGACCCAGTAACGTGATAGTCTTATAAAATTGTGGGCATGTTTATATTATTATTAGTGTTGATTTTCCACTTAGTTTTTTAATATGGCTGCAATCTTCTTCACAGCTTGCATGGCTATTTTTGAATACCGTAATTTGCTTTTTTTTGTTGTAAAATAATTTTTGTATGCAAAACTTCTACAAAAATTTCTTACACAAAATTTTTATGTAAGATCAAACTACTCTAATAGAGCAGTCATTCACATAAATCATACGAAAATATCTTTACATGAAAATTTTTATCACAAAATTTTTTGCACAAAATTGAAGCGAATTACAGTACATACTAACTATAGTCAGTTCGCATCACCTGAGCCCTTCTTGTTTCTTGTTAATAACTCTTGTTACATGGGCCAGCTGCCCGAACATTTAGTAGCACTGTGAAGCCCTTTAAATGATGTACTGTGTATCAAAAAAGTGCTTTCATACAGATAAGTTCAAGTGAGTTATGAGACTTTAAAAATATCCCATACATTTAGTAAGGTACGTAAACATATTTATAACATGAAAAACATGCTTGTTCCAGTACAAAACCATTGGGAGTGAACATATGCTCACTTCTTTGATATTGCTATGTTTAGCAGGGGCTCAGGTGAATGTGAACTGACTATCATAGGCGGATCTAAGGGGGGGCCAAGGTTTGCTATGCCCACTGGCCCTTCTCTGGCCCCCCTTGTACCTACAGTACTATATGTATACCAGAAACTAGAATCATGCATTCACACTGTATTTAGAAGTATAGAAAGCCAATGGGCAAATAGAAGACAACACTTATAAATGTACTTAACGTTTATAGTTAAACTGTACACCGTAAAGAAAGTGAGGCAAATAAATTTGAATTTTTGTGCAAAGATCGAGGTACTCTAATAGAGCAGTCACTACTCTAATAGAACAGTCGCAATTCTGATGTCATCAATTTACAAATTTTATAAATCGTAACAATGCTAGCTACTCCTTATTTTGATTTGGTATACACTTTACCATCAAACAGGTTATCTCAGATAGGCTAACCAATATTTGTATGCATTGCAAAGCATACACTTTTTAAGCTAAGTGTTATCAAAAACGCTCTGAAATTCAAACCTGGGAGGTCTGATTTTTAAAATCTTCTCCAACTACAGTTTAAAAACTGTATGTCCATCGTTCATCTAGCTGTATGCTGAATAAGGCTATGCAAATGAATATAACTTGTGTTCTAGAATTTCTCCTAAGCTCATAGTAGAATAAACACTGTTGTGCACTAAAACTTCTTGCTCCCCCCCCCCCCCCCCCCCCTTGGCCCCCCCTGACAGTGTCTCCTAGGTCCGCCTATGCTGACCATTATAGAACATGAAGACATGCACTACAGGTGAATGTTATTGTGTATCTGTAACAATTTAATTTTTTGTACCATGTATAGTACCCATTTGGGGGAATGGAAATATAACCAATGGTGACAGTACTAGTGGTAAGTTACACTACTCAAACAATCACATATACACATAGAATATTCCAGAACTTAGTGACAGTGTTATTGGTGGAATTATTTCTTCTGTACTGGTAGTTGTTTTGCTCCTTGTATTTCTATCAGTTTACATAGGGATCAGGTGTTACCAGAATAGCTACAAGAAGAGAAATCCGTAAGGAGTCTAAATGTTTTGTTGATTATATGTACACATATTTCAGGACTGCAGAATGTGTCATAGAAATGGTTGAGGTCAGTCCTTCCATAAGTTATAGCATGAGAAAGGAAACACCACTAGACAGCATTAGCGATACTTCATATGGAATGTCAGACAATGAAGAGAATTGTTATAGTTATTGGCGTATGGAAACTCCAATAGAAGAGTTGGGTACACAACAGCAGCAATAGGAAACAAAGAACTACAAAGAATTAATGAAACCGCAAAATGTTAATGTCAGCATCTAGTACAGTGTTTGTTATCAAACTAGCATTTCATTTTGGATTATTAATTTTGCTGTCAATAATTAAATTAGTTGTAAGGCAGTCAATAGAAAATTCTGTTAAACGGTTTATTTTAGAAATTATTTAAAGTGTTAGGAGTTATTTTGAAGGCATTTTTGGGATTATACCTAACCAATACTGCCAGGTTGTCATGAAGAAAAGCAAGGCTGGTGGTAGCAGCAAAGTACATGTTTTTGATGTCTTTTCTGGGAAAAACGATCACCCTCTTCCAGGAATAGTGCACATCAAATGTAGCTTCGATTGTGCCTTTATGATCAAAGTGAGTATAGTAATTTCTTTTACACATTAAGTTCAAATAAAGCTACACACAGGCAATAATATGTGATTGAGCCTGGGAATGTGGGAACATAATGCCTCCCTTTTCAAGTTTTAGTACCTCATAACTTTAACACAATACCTGATCAAGCAATTTTAGCTATCCCTTATAATATTCCATTTTGCTTTGCCAGTGCTTGTTACAAAATGCAAATGTTTCTGACCTGTTATGTAATGGTGCATAGTTTGTGCCATCATGTCTAGCTGGTTTATGCAGACCCAGTCACGTAATAGTCTTATGAATTGTGGGCATGTTTATAATTATTATTATTACTGTTAATTTTTCCATTTAGTTTCTTTAATATGGCTGCAATCTTTTTTCACAGCTTTGCTATTTTTGAATACATACTATAATTATGGTAGATGGGACATGAAGACATGCACTACAGACACATTTTACAGCAATAACTGTAATAATTACTATATATAGTATCCAGTTTGGTGAATGGAAATGTAACCGATGGTAACAGTATATATGTGACCCAGTCTGGGAAAACAGCCTATTTAAAAGTATCAAGAAACGCCGATTTTAAGTATTCAGTGTGTTGTACTGTAGCTTGCCAATGGTTGAACCAAATTTTCACACGATTCCTTACCTTCCAAGCACCCACTGTGAAAGTAGCCAACAACTAAATTTCCTGCCATTTTAGATAGTTTTTGAACCGAGGTTGACTTTATCAGGTGAGCTCCAAATGGGGAAGGAGGCGGGGGCCCAGAAGGAGGGCAAGAGGCTGTTCAAAAAATTTAAAAGGAAGGCGTTGGGATGAACTAGGCCAAGTTATGGACCATTCAGGTCTCAAAACTGGCTAAAGTGAAAAGAAATTCACAGCAGAGATATTTATCCAACACCACAGAGCTGTACAGCCACATACAGCCTCCCCCTGGCTGATCAGAGCTTTATTAAGACCCCACACCACATGTACGGATCGCCACTGGGTTTGGGAAAAGCAGCCAGTAAAACCAGACCACTCAAGTCTAGCTGATTTTGATTGTGAAATTTGATAGTTTATTCATGTAGCTTTGTGTCCTGGGTGAAAAATCGAATCTGCTGACATGGGCAATAAGACAGGTTTTCCCAGACTGGGTCACATATATTGATGTACGTACGTGTGTATATTTAACAATACACTGATATTTGCAGTAGTGTTTGGACCTGCATGTGACAAGCAGAAATCAATACAACAGGTTAAATGTATTCTTTGGACAATAAATGCACTAATGTGTTCAAAGAATTATTCAACTATGCACACCCTTAAATACCAAGTACTTGCAATTGAATGTAAAAAGTTACTCTTTAATTAGCCCATAGAGGCACAGATTCCATCTGGATGCATGCCCCAGGGATCTGAGACAGTACTTTGGGTGGCTATTTTCACTTCATAAATTAAGCAGCTACTAACACTTGTGGTTGCTCTATTAGAATGATTGATCTTTTGCTACAAGAATTGATCACCAAAACTGGGGAACCATGGCCTTGTGGTTCCCTGCCCTATTTTCACTACCTGTGCAAAGCATGATAAAAGGACACTGTAAAAAAAGTGTGTACTGGTAATCTGTAGGTCTACTACACCTATAAACTACTCTAATAGAATGATCACATTGACAGATAAAACGGTGAAGCTTTACCTCTACCTTAGTCATGAATCAATAAATTCACAAACTCATAGGCCATATACACAGCAGAATTAGGCTATACCTGCATTACTGAGTTGTTATTTGTTTAGGCAGTTGCACAAGATACATAATTATTATAGTTAATGTTCATATAGAAACCAGGTATGTAAAATGTGAGGTTGCTGGAGCTGGTCCAGTAATAGAGTGCTCCGGATGATACAAAATGATTATTTCATAGCAAATGAATGGATTTCAAACGCTATTATACTCTCCAGCATCCTGGACACTGCATTTCTTGCATCATCACAAGGTTAAAATATCAAGATTTAAATGTCCATAAAACGCACACTTTCCAGTAATCTATACAGCTGTTCAACTGACACAACCAAAAGCAAATGGTAAATGTAGTGACTACATGGTTATTCTAATAAAACACTGAATGTTCTATTAGAGTAGTAGTTCCAATGACCTTTCAACTTTAAAAGTCAAGGATTTGACCACTTCTTAGAAACCTCAGATGTCCTTCTGGATCTTCCCCTGATTTAAAGCTCCTAGGACACCCGCTTCGCATATTATACTCCAGGATATAAACTGAAAAATTAATAGTTTTTCATCAGTATATAACCTGACGAGAACACAATTCGGTGTTGACCGTATTAATTCTTATTCTACGAATGCAATGATTATTGTTTATAATTTACAAAGCCAAAAGGAAATCTTCGAAATACCTCGCTGGAAGCTTGGCGCAGGGTCCTGTCATGCTGCAGGTGGTCCCCCGCCGCAAGTGGTCCGGCCGGACCAACTACTGCGCCTCAAGTAGTCCGGCCGGACCATGTAAAGTTGCTGCAGATGGTCCGCCCTGCTGCAAGGCTGTTCCCCCCAATGAAATCTCCACTATCAGCTTCCCAGTCAGTACTAGCTCAACGTCTTGATCAAAACGCACTGCCCTCACGAAATACGAGTCCCGAAGCAGTGAAGCGAAATTTGAGCAATGCATGACCTATTCTTAAACATGTAATTCTGAACATTGCATTGCTTTGCATTTGCACGTGGTTCTTATTCGTGTAACGCATTGTGGGCACTGGTGTCCCTTTCGATTCCCCCTTTCAAAAATAATCGATTGTGGAATGCCCTACTCGGTCCTATTGACTTATCTTTATCTATTAAAACGAACAAGACAAGGATATATAAGTTTCTATGGTCACATTTTTTACCAAACTTTAGACATGACAACCCTTGTACATTTCATTTTTTATGCCCATGTAGTAGATGTTCCAACACACCCTTTAATGTAACTCTTTAAGTATAAGTAATGTAATTTTATAAGTAATGTAAGGCCACATAAAGTTAATTTTTAGTTTCTCGCCACAAAAATTTTACGCGGGCGGGCGGGTATTTTAATTATTTAATTAACTTTTATAAAAATTTTTTTTAAAAATATGAATGAACTGTTTTTACTTTGAAAAAGTTACAAAGTGATGTAGTTTCCAACAGAAGATACTATTTGTCCAACACATATATCACTACTAACATGTATTAATTCTTTTCTGTCCTTGCCAGCTTGGCATTTCACCGTTGCATTGGTGTACGTTCCGACAGAGGTTGACTATCGTCGAGTTGTCCAGCAGAATAATGTGCATACAAATCAGCTAGAGTAGATGACTCCGGAAATGAACAACCATACCACGATTTTAAAACTTTCGTTGAACATTTGATTTGCACTAACACAAACACCATTTTGAGTTTCTATAAAGCATGTGTAGTTTGTGGTTTTGGATCACGTGTGAGAGCAAAAAATGTTGATGCGGCTGTGAAAATATGATGCGGGCGGGGATGAGAAACTAAAAATTAACTTTATGTGGCCTAATACGGTAAGTATAAATTTTTGATTTTTAATGGCCGGTAGCCTTGAGCTAGCGGACCATCAGTACTGTACCCTAAAGATTTTATTAATTGTACATCCATTATTCTATACTTGTATGCAGTACTGTAAAGTTATAATCAATCAACCATGCTCTAATAGTAAATAGAGCAGTTAGTCAAATTGAACAGTCACCACTATGACATGTCTTAGTGTCATGTTGTCATCCACATGCAGTTGCCAGCAGTATGTGACAGGATAACACTAAGATGCATCTCTGGAAGAGGCTACAAATAAAGCTTCTGGGAATCTCCATGGTCCATCACTTCGGTGTAACTTGCAATGCTCAATTTACCATCTCCACCCATGACTCACCAACTGAAAAGTATATAGGCTGGAGTATGGGGTAGACAGCTGTTCTACCAATGGTGAAACCATTAATTCACTTGGATATATAGGCTTGGACAGTGATCAGGAACTACTAGCTGCATGTTTTATGCCTCATACACACAGCTTCAATAGCTATATATATATAGACAATAATTTTTTGAACATGCTGGCATGCACTGAAATGTCAGTTTCGTTGATAATGGTATATACAGGCAGGCTACATAGCTGAAGGGTTCTACTCTAGTCTTAGCATGTAAACTTTAAACTCTCCATTAATGATACTAAAACTACTGCAGTATGGTGACCTTAAGTGGTTCTTACAAGCCAATAAGTTAGTAAACTAAAGTGTGACATGTAATAGTTTAATTGAATCACCGCACACAATGGTTTTGTTGTTCTGTACCAGCCATATCTTATACCTTATTTACTTGGTTAAACACTGCAGCATTTATTATCTAAGTTTCAAAAATCGATGTGGTGGCTATTCAAACTTGACCACCTCTCGATGTTCAAAAACAATGTTTAAACTTAATTTTGAATCGTGAGCATAATTGGCTGGACTTTTGAGCACAGCTCAAAAGCATAATAGGCTATTTTCAAAGCATAACTAGCTCAAGCCTAGCAGAGAATAACCAAAGCTAATGCAAAAAGGCTGTCTTTCTGGCAATGAGCCTAATATAAGCAGCATGCATGTATAAATGCAACTTGGCTAGTTGAAAATAAGAAATCATTTGTTCAGTTATGTAGATTCTCCATTTTAAAATCTGTTATTCACTTTAATTTAACTTGATGTGCTTTTCAGTCACTTGGAGCAACTGATTGTGACAACCAGCAAGGATTAACATTTTAGGACTTACTTATGTAGAAAATCAGGTACAATTACAGCAGATACTGTATACTCAGTAATGTTACTTAGCAGTTGTCAGCAGACTTATGTGTATGTGTGGATTCAGTAGAGGTCACTGATAAAGACAAGCTGAATGAGTTGTACAAGAAATTTTTGGGATGAAAAGGTGGAATTTAATTTTATTTCAAACTATTGTGATAATGAGTCAGTGCTGTGTAGTTTCACGCTTTCTATTTCTTGAATCCTTGAGATTCATACCAGCATTGGCAAAATTTGCATCTAGTGGATTCTCTATAATATCCACTGTTTTACCCATAAATGTGTGAAAGCATCAGTGTTATGACCAGACCACCTCACTGTTGGCTAGTGCTCTATATGGTAGGTTAGGATGATTACCAATCAAGTAATAATTGCCAAATCTGAAAGCTCCACTTGATGTCCATGCAACTATTTAAGTTACTATTTCACCATTTTACACAGGGTCATGGGTGTCACATGGTTATAATAAGAAAGGTTTCACCATGTTCACAACAACATTTCACAAAAGCACTGGCACACAATTCATCGCAAAGGTTGTACTGGCCACTCAAAGTTGCACTGCAGGACTCTAAAAGAGTATACATGCAATATAAATTAATATTATTAAGTAAGTGTGAGTAAGTTAGTTATTGATCGCATGATCATTACAAACAATTATCCTTGAAAACGATATCTGGTATCTCTATTGCTTGATATTATGACATTCGCTTCTTGTGCGTTATACTCCTTGACTGTGCAGCATATGGTCAATAGCTGTAAAGAGCTCAAGTACTTTAATTATAGATGATGAAATTGCAGTTCCAGTTAACAACTGCTAGATAGCTATTACTTCAGATGGCACTGACCTTCCTGGTGACTTAATGACTACAATATCAGCTCATTTATAATGTTGTACATGAGATCAGTGGTGTTACTGTACTTGTATGAAAATCCGGCTCCTAATTTAATCATGCTTCATGTCAACAACATAAGATTACCTTTCCAAGAACCTCTTATAATTGCGTTTATGTGATGTGTATTAAGCCATTATACTTTTCATCATCATTTAGATAGCATTGTAGCTGTAATGCATGGATGTGGGTATACTGAACCTACATCCATGGGTATTGTGCCATATGGTAGATTTCCAGTAGATATACTGAACCTACCATATGGCACTCTCCTGCACCTTTTCTTTGATGCAGGACATTTCTACTAGACCTTAACTTAACCTTAGTGTAGGGAATGCCATATATACTTGCAATGCAGTACATACCAAATCTACCTTTATTTTACCTGCAGCTGGAAATATGCCTGCCATATGAAATTCTTATACACTTGTCCTTTAGTATAGGACATTCCAGCTAGACCTGCACTTAACCTTAATGTAGGGAATGCCATAACTACTGGCATTGCAGTACATACCAAATTTACCTTTATTTAATCTACACCTGGGCCAGATGAAATTCTCTTGTACTTGTCCTTAAGTATAGGACATTCCAGCTAGACCTGCACTTAATCTTAACGTAGGGAATGCCATAACTACTGGCATTGCAGTACATACCAAATTTACCTTTATTTAATCTACACCTGGGCCAGATGAAATTCTCTTGTACTTGTCCTTTAGTATAGGACATTCCAGCTAGACCTGCACTTAATCTTAACGTAGGGAATGCCATAACTACTGGCATTGCAGTACATACCAAATTTACCTTTATTTAATCTACACCTGGGCCAGATGAAATTCTCTTGTACTTGTCCTTAAGTATAGGACATTCCAGCTAGACCTGCACTTAATCTTAACGTAGGGAATTCCATAACTACTGGCATTGCAGTACATACCAAATTTACCTTTATTTAATCTACACCTGGGCCAGATGAAATTCTCTTGTACTTGTCCTTTAGTATAGGACATTCCAGCTAGACCTGCACTTAACCTTAATGTAGGGCACGCCTATTTATTTACAACTTGGCCAGAATCTCTCTTGCACATATCTGCTTGGCCTAAACTAAACCTTACTATGGATATGTCACAGATGCACGCTTGTGTAGTATGCATTATGCATAATTTATTGTGACTGAGGTAACCGCATGCACACACCACACACATGCACACTACATGACATACGCACACTACACATACACACGTCACATACACACACACATCACACCACATACACACACACATTTACTATACACTGTTAAAAATGAAGTATGATCTACATGTATTTCCATAGTTTTGGTAGGACATACCCACGATATGATATGCTGACATGCCATGCAGATTCAGAATTAAAAAAAAAACAAAATAGGGTATGAGCATATGTGGAAGTGTGCCTTCCATACTTTTGGTTGTTCATACCCATAGTACTATAATAATATATTGACATATTAAATTCACGTACTAATAGAGGTATATAAGTTCTAATTAACACTGCATGCATGAGTGGCACATGTATGGTATATAAAATGGAATAGACACCACAAATAATTATTCTAAATTTTAAGTATGATTCTTTAAATGATTCAGATCAAGATACTCTAATAGGACAGTCACACTGAACTCTAATATTAGTGTATACTACTCTAATAGAGCAATCAAAAACTTCATTCTAATCAGGCTTCTTTAAGTTAAGATTGTACAAATACACCAAACTTGCAACTATAATAGACAATCACCACCACTATATATAGCTATCTGGTCACAAATATTCAGATGATTTCATTATGACAACTTCAAGAAAACTGTGTTGACTGCATGACATCAGCCAAGATGCATGAACCTGTACCTGAAACCATACGACTTTATTTGTGTAGGGAAGTCTTTCTAATTTGGACTGTCAGACCATCCATTGCAAATGCTTAGGTGATAAGTTATCATTGGTCAAATACACAAAAATTATTTAATAAGGTAGGCCCAGTAAGGCAGCTCAATAGATGGTGCCAGTTGGATCAGTCTTCAGATTTTGGGCACCTGGTGAGGACTATATAAATCAATATCAAAACCACAAGTGTGGTCACTGAATGGGCTAAACGCAAGAATATAATATGATATGTAATTACAATATCTCCAAATGCAGCCTGTGGGTGTGTGGGCAGTGGTCAAAGGGATACCTGCATTTACAATGCATGGTTGATACCCCTTGATCACGACATACACTCCCAAATCCAAATCTAATCATCAACCTGTGCATACAAAATATTGTCATATTGACAAACATACATCTATGTAATGTTTTGCCTACTTGTATGTGTGTAGTGTAGTCTGCATGTGACATGTATCTCGTGTGTGTAGTGTGCACGTGTGTAGTATAGTGTAGTGTATAGTGCGTAGTGTACGTGTGACGTATATGTAGTGTGTGTGTGTGTGTAATGTAGTGTGTATGTAGTGCAGTGTGTGTATAATGTGCACGTGCGTGTGTCATATGTGTGTGGGGTTACCATCATGATTACCTGTCACTATGACATCACCATGAGTCAGTCTCAGACTTGCAAAGATATCGTCTACTACAAGCAGCAGACTTCAAGTTTCCATGCAGCATCTTCTACACCATAGCCTTCATCCTTATCCATAACTCACTACTGTCTGTAAAGTAATAGTAATGTAATTATATGTGTAAATTCCCTACACCTATGTAAGACATTCTCAAAGTCCATGGAATTGTACCAGAGGATGTAGGACAGGCGTTGTGCGCCGCTTTCTTTAAATGCATATTTAGCCTTATTCTGGGGGACTCATATATTTTCAAGCATTATTAGCTGTGATTGATGAACCATTTTGTGATTAACAAACAAGATATCAAATTAAACGACTAGGTATGGTTATTACGGTACTGTATAGTAGGGATCATGAAGGTTTGTGTTTTCCCGCCAAAAAATATCACTCAAAAACCAGCCTCACCTTTCCCTCACTACTTAACAGTATTGGCTACATGCAATCAAGCCCAAATGTGCCTTCAGAGTGACCCGAAACGCAATTTAAAATAATTATTTAACGGAATTTTCTACTCACTGACCAACTAACTATCTAACTGATGCCTTCAGACCAGTGTAACTCAACAATGGTTACCACTATGGACTTGAATTCTTCACTGTTCGACATCGCTTGGGCCCGACAGGTGCCTTTTCGCCTACCGCAGCACATATATGCATGCATCATGGACTTACCTTGTCCTCTTTTGTGTCCCATTTCTTTCTTCACTAGTGCAAATGTGTTGATTCGCAAATGCATCAATGGCTTCTTGTGCTAGCTATCACGTTTTAAAACAGGAATCGCCCGTAATTTTCGTACCACGCCTCCTTCTCTTTCGAAGTGAGTGAATTGATTGCAGAGGCACTTCTTGTATTGTTCTTCGTATCTAACGCTGTGTAACCGGCAGAACATAGCTGAAAACGAAGAGAAATGGCCACGTTCTTGCCAGTAATTGATGGTCGGGGCGTGCATTCAGACGCTCATTTAGTTTTCTGATATGTCTGGCGCCATCAGTTCCTTTGATGTGGTATGCATGTGTTCACTAATGAATTTACAAAAAAAGTAAACAAACAAGTACAAGTTTTGTTGCCCTCCTATATATGGCGTCATGTTCTACTACAACCCAGGAAAGGGCTAATTGCATTACAAACATGTTCCCACCACAAATCTTATGAATGGTGTCAAATTCAAGGGATGACACCCAGCGATCATGTTCAGGGCGCATAGCAACACGTTGTTCCCAATATAGTTTGGCTTCACTTTATGAAAGGTTTCCTAGAACATGGGTGCAAGATCTTGTTGTGCCAATATATCCTGCCACCCACTGTCACTACTTGCAAAAATTACATGAAACCGGCCGATTTCTTTGGTATTGAGTATAAACCACTTAAAAACAATATGAAGAGCATCATGCTCATCATTCTCATGTAGCAATGACCTTAGCTCATTAGCCTCATCAATAATGAACACTGGAGCTTTGGCTCCATGCCAATAAGTATAAGGTGGCAGCTTTATATGAAATGAAGTAAATTATTAAGCCTTACCATAGGAGCAGACTCAGAAGAGGTCTCTCGCGATCAGTCATATCCGATGCTCATTCAAGCTTCAAGTACGGAGAGGTCTAGATGGATTTTTTTTTGGCTGTCTCAACAAATTGCTCTTTCCAGGATGTAGTCTCCTTATGCAAAGTGATTACCAAAGTATCCACTGAATCAAAATTTACGTTGACAAGGATGGTGGGCACACACACACTTTCTCTCAAGATTGACTCTAAGACAGTCAACTCTCTAGTGCGGTTGAAAAATGCTCCGGATGAAAAGGATCTTTGAAATAACAAGTGAAATAACGATTGACATCTTTGAAATAACAAGTGAAATAACGATTGACATCTTTGAAATGAATGCAGTGGAAGTACACCCTTTCCACTTCTCCAATATAACAAGGTTGCTGCCATTCTGGCATATCAGTACAATACAAACAACACACTCCTGGACCCACTCACGACGGATAATATTATTGCACCAGAAAACCAAGTACTATGTTCTATATATAGACTGTTTGTATTGATTCCAATTGTTCAAGGCGCACTTTAATATTTTCGAGCATTGAGTCTTGCGGATACTTTTGCTGCTGTGGCAAGCGTGCTGTGGTCCAAGAATATACCCAGCTGTTTAAATAGTGACCTAGTGTCAACTGGGGAAGTGATATTAATTAACCGGAATCAAAGGCCAACTTTTCCATGTCTCACAAAACTCAACAAAATGGGTGAAGCAAAGGATGTTCACTAACACTTCGAAACAGCTATTTCTGGTATGTTATGTCGTTTCCAATCCCTGTTAAGAATCGTATATCTATGCTGTATTAGTAGCACTTAGATGTTTTATATCTGTGTGTCTCCCATACAAATATGCTTGCCAGTCACATGCACTCCTGCATGTTACGATATGTTCATGTGTGTCCCTATGAAACATTGCATGTGTGCAGGTTTATATGTCATCAGACATGCCAAGTCTCACGCATCGTGCGTGAGTCTCACTCATTTGCATGGAATCTCTCACAAGCATGAAACCGTTAATCTCACGCATCGCAAAGTGGCTAGCTAGCTACCTCCTCTAACACTTTTACAGCTGTCTAGCAGTTGTAATGAATTCTTGGCTTATAGCTAATCGAAAAATTATTGAAAAACAGTAGCTGTATAGACTATACTGCTTGAGATACTGCTATACTGAGGCTCTCTAATTTTTGAAGACTTTTTTTTCTTCTTTTTTTGCTCTCAACCTTCAAAAGTGCAGGTGGAAGTGTGAATTCCTTATAGAAAGTTTGGCTTGTTGTTTAGTTTAGGTAATCTCTGATTCTGAACCTTGGCATATGTCATGTGCCCTGTAGTTGCATATGTGTACAATGATTATGGTACAGTGAAATTTGGACACCTCAAGTTTCAGGACACATACCATTTGTTGCAGAACGAAATGAATACTCAATACAGATGCCTGTAGAAGTAAAATTTTGATTGGTTTCATCTTGGCCTATAAAAAAGATATTGAACTCTAACCAGCAGGAACGGCTATAAGACAATAGTATGAATACTTGCAAAAGCTTTTCATGAAAGAATCAGCTCAGAAACTTGTTGTTCTAACTCACTGTGGAATAAACGGGTATGCTTGTAACTTTTACATAATCTACAGATAACATTCAGAGGTAAGTGGCTTTGGTAGCTTGTAGCATTGTCTGTTATAGCGCTATCGGGTTTTTAACGTTGGTCGAAACCTGCCGAACAACTAAACTGCTGCTCTCCAAACATTGACTGCTCTTCATAGCTACTACTGAATTATACTAAGAACACATTTCAATACAATTAGCCCTTGTTTAATCCGTATATTACAACTTTTCTGATTGTTTATGTAATGCATACCGTAGATCCAATCATATGTCATAGTACAGCTGTTGCACTGCAAATTGATAGTTCTTGAACCCCTTGAAGAGCCAGGGTATGTACAGCAGCTTCGTCAGCATGGATAGCAGCTTTGATAGCAGCTTCTTCTTGGATATCAGTTTTAGTAATATGCATGCATAAATGAACTCGAGCGACTAGTCAAGCCACTATATGCGCACAAAGTGAATTTTGCGAGGAACTGTATTAATTGGAGCTTGAGTTCATATCCCGCCAGACACCAGAACGACACTTCTAAGCATGGTACTGTGAAGACACCTCCTCTACTTAATGTCTGTGACGCTAAACAGCAATATTTTCTGAAAACATGTTCGCGCAAATATGTTAGGGTCGTAGCTGTGTACTAGTTTTTGAAATCATTGTTAGGTAAGGAGTTTATATTGTTTTAAGTAATTCAGTTGCGCTTTAGGCTTTATTAATAGCACACTTGCAGTTTCACTATAGTACTCATGTACTAGGTACAGCCGGTTTACAACTAATTGTGCCTTGTGCTAAAGGTAGGATACTAAGCCTACCAGCTAAATATAAAAAGAGTGCTCACTGTTATGGCTTTTGCCAGTAGATTTTGCTGTGCCATGGCGTGCCATTCTACCATGCAACACACATTACACATGCCCATGGTGATTATAAAAATTTTAATTTGTGTATCACTACTACTGTATGCAAGATGACTAACACTGTGTGTTTATACAAGGTGCCTTTCAATATCCCCCATACAGCTGTATCATAGAACAAAAGATAGCTCCGGATGAACCGCTAGACAGTAGGAGTGATCATGTTGATAGGTGAGCAATGGGAGTGGTGATGTCATCTGAGGTAATTCCACTGTTCGGACACAAGTTTACT
Source organism: Dysidea avara (assembly GCF_963678975.1). Taxonomy (NCBI): domain Eukaryota; kingdom Metazoa; phylum Porifera; class Demospongiae; order Dictyoceratida; family Dysideidae; genus Dysidea; species Dysidea avara. The sequence goes on from NC_089276.1 coordinate 8,847,322, forward strand.
GTCTGGAGAAAAATCTCTTCCCACAGTGAAAAACTGATACGCAGGTATGAACACACCCACTCTGTTTCCCATTTGACTGTCCATTTTTTTCATCCATTAGAACATTATATGTTCAGTATCATCCCTACTTTAGGGGACTGGGACACGTAAGGTGAGAATATTTAAGTATGTGTGTAGTAGAACAGGCCCTGTGGTCAGGGCAGTATGTACAATATACCATACAGCATGTTAGGTTGTTGGGGGAAATTTTGACGGAAGTCACATGAAATAGTTACAAGTAAAAATTTGACAAATGCGCTGGATTCGTTATTCTAATTAACTAATCATGTGAAAGTAATAGGAAAAATTTGACACATCGCAGCAATTTGTTAATTTCGTCCAAATTTCCCCTATTAAATTATTACGCTGTACGGTAACCCTGTGGTCTGAGGTGTCAAAATGGTATATATCAGTTATACAGATTATACAGTACATAGCTTCACATGACTATGTTGTTTGTTCTATAAACTTTCAGTAAGTTTTACTGGTGTACATTCATGTCTGTATGAAGCCATTTAGGAAATCACAACTATTCAGGCAAACCAAAAAATAACAAATTGCAAAGTAGCTGCAATGATTGTTGACTAACAAGTAATTACTACTTGGATTAGGATTCCTACCATTGTAGTTCACTATTGACGGACATTTTGTCATCAGGTGTGTACCTGAAGTTTACACCTCTGAAAACACTACAGCAGTGCGAAATTTTCTGCAAACATGACAAATTCTTGCAATAGTGCATACTTCTACTGTGGCTCATGTGGACTCCACACATATGTCTACAAACAGTATCACGCATTCCCGATTTTAAAGTGGACGTGGCTTGCAAACTAAGCTGGTCTACTGCAAGACCACTGTTAGCTATGCTTCGCAAAGAGATTGCCGCTCCTGTGTTACTTTGTTCAGGTGTGCTTTAGCAATCTGTACTAGGGCTGAGCGATACTGCCATTTTAGTATCACGATCGATACTAAAGCCACTATTCACGATACTGAATAGTTCACGATACTTACAAATAAGTCAATCATGGCTGGTGCCACATAGTGTATTGCTCAGCATTCCTACAGGAAGTCCTTATAGGTGATAGCAAACTAGCTAGCCACTATCATCCTTGTTTACAGTAACAGTTATTGTAACACATGCTTTGAGGTTGTTATGGTGTTCACACCTCTCTGCAGGGGAAACCAGATGGGTGGACTTTATCATTTACAAGGATTCTTAGCCAAGTACAGCATAACAAATGGTTTTGAATGACTGTAATGTACAGGCATGGTATCACGATAGTTAATAACAAAATATCGCGATATCGATATTTTCAAAATATCGCGATATATCACTAAAACGGTAGTATCGCTCAGCCCTAATCTGTACAATGTTTGAAGTTAAATATCAATGCAGTAGCTGTGTGGTTGAGAACAAAAAATTTCGATTCGAGCAACAGTAATCCATGAAAGTTAAAATGCAAAATTCTGGGCTAAGACGCATGCATGAAATTTAAAGCGTGAAAATCCTGACTGACATAACCATAAAATATACATGCCATTAAACCTCCAGGTATACGGTAGCAAAAACCTGTTATACAACCATTAATGGTCAATCCTAAGTCAAAATCAATCTTGACTTTATCACACATTGTGGTACAGTGTCTATTGGAGTAGCATCCTATTGAAATGTAGGGCTAAGTGAAATTTCATGCTATTATGTCATGCCCCTGGTAGTAGTGTTTGATTCAGTGCAAATTACCCTCTTGATTGTTTGATTTTATGTTGCAGTCGGTTCTACAGGACTAGTGGTAGTGACTCATAATTATGGCCGGATTCCCTGGGTAGTAATTGTTCCCATACACATGTGTGGGGAAATGATTGGCCTATGCAAATCTCTTCCACAGCATACAGGACCAATCAATGATGTCGGGTATCAAGCAACTAGCTTGTAAGAATTTTCAAGCCTTCTATGCTACGAGATCAAGTCGATAGGAAGTCTTGATCCCAGTCACCAATGGTTCTACACAACTGTTGGCAGTGACTACCCCTTGTACCAGGCTATATGGAATTCCCTTGTGCTAGCTACGAATGCGCCTACTGTGAGTGATCACGGCATGTTAAGGTGAATACACCATAGCGCTTACTAGACTATGATCAAACCTACTTCGATTTGCTAGTCACACTGTACAGTAGTAGTAGGCTGGTTGTTCACTGCTTTCTCGAGTACGATTATTTTGCATAGAGTATTGGAAATGTATAAAGCACCCCAATATTTATGGGTGACATTTCAAATTATAAACGTTATACTGGTATATTATTATTATTATTATTTGTTTAGTCAAGGTGTATCTATGAATGGATTAACTGGACTATGTATACTTGTACAGGGTCGACTGGACTATGTATATATACGGTGAGCTGTACTGTATAACGTATGCATTAAATAACAAAGTTGCTAAACTGCCTACGGAATTTTACTATAAAGTGTATTATGTAGTAGAGTTCCAGAGGTTCCAGGGTTCCAGAGGTTCCAGGGTTCCACAGGTTCCAGGGTTCCAGAGGTTCCAGAGGTTCCAGGGTTCCACAGGTTCCAGGGTTCCACAGGTTCCAGGGTTCCACAGGTTCCAGGGTTCCAGAGGTTCCAGAGGTTCCAGAGGTTCCAGGGTTCCAGAGGTTCCAGGGTTCCAGAGGTTCCAGAGGTTCCAGGGTTCCAGAGGTTCCAGGGTTCCAGAGGTTCCAGGGTTCCAGAGGTTCCAGGGTTCCAGAGGTTCCAGGGTTCCAGAGGTTCCAGGGTTCCAGAGATTCCAGGGTTCTAGAGGTTCCAGGGTTCCAGAGTTCCAGAGGTTCCAGAGGTTCCAGGGTTCCAGAGGTTCCAGGGTTCCAGAGGTTCCAGGGTTCCAGGGTTCCAGAGGTTCCAGGGTTCCAGAGGTTCCAGGGTTCCACAGGTGCCAGGGTTCCAGAGGTTCCAGGGTTCCAGGATTCCAGAGGTTCCAGGGGTTCCAGAGGTTCGAGGGTTCCAGAGGTTCGAGGGTTCCAGAGGTTCGAGGGTTCCAGAGGTTCGAGGGTTCCAGAGGTTCCAGGGTTCCAGAAGTTCCAGGGTTCCAGAGGTTCCAGGGTTCCAGAGGTTCCAGAGGTTCCATGGTTCCAGAGGTTCCAGGGTTCCAGTGGTTCCAGGGTTCCAGAGGTTCCAGAGGTTCCATGGTTCCAGAGGTTCCAGGGTTCCAGAGTTTCCAGGGTTCCAGAGGTTCCAGAGGTTCCAGGGTTCCAGACATTCTAGAGGTTCCAGTTTCTTTATAGAGGTTCCTGATACATAACATATATCTAGGTTTTTGATAACAAACTACTGAGATCACTCTAGAATTCAACCTCAAATTACAAAACTTTTACCCAGGAAGCATACCCCATACAGTCTATTGTTTTTTGTGCTGTAGTATAGCAATAATAAATAAATAATATAAGTGTGATTACATTGATATATCTTTCTATACATAATTTAATTTAGGACCTGCCATCACAAAAAGAACCTATCAATTATAAAATTCTTGGAGTTTCCTATGCCATCAATAGCAGGGCACTGTTTTGTAACAACAACAGTAAATTAATACTGTTACAGTTGGCAGATTGTAAAATTTTTGAACCGGTATAGTGAGTTAATATTTTGTGCGTGCTTGCATGTGTTAGCTATGATGACATTGGTAATGTTGAGTCACTACAACCAAAAAGGAAGTTCCAAATGACTACTCTATATTTTTAGAGAGAGTAGATTACAGTGGAACTGAGCACCTTGAAACCAGGGGTGGTCAATAAGTATGAAAAATCTGTATCTCTGAAACTGTGTATAAAATTAATAACATAAAAATATCATTATTATCATTTACCCTAATAGAACAGTCACCACTCTAATAGAGCATTCATTTCCATAGTTCGGTTAACTGAGAATCTGGATTAGTCTGGTTAAGTGGGGTCCAGTTAACTGAGGTTTCACTGTAATAAATCATTTATGATAACTTGAATAACGTAACCTGAAATATATAGGCCTGAAAAACAGCATAATTATGATACTATGTGCATTCTTTGTAATTGCTGAAAAGTATGACTTAAAAATTACCTTAAGATTCAAACTTGCAGCACCTAATTTTCAGATGTTTCATGCCCCCAAGACCTCCTAGCTGGAGCATGCTTTTTATGCTGAGTGTGTTTCACACACTAGAGTATGTGTATCATTTCATGGTCAAGCATAATCACTGCAAGGTCTAGATCTGCCTCACCTATTTAAAATTTATACACTTCTGATTAGGCTTGCAAATTATTATTCTTCTGGTGTACTCTTAATAGCAATTACCCCTGTACCATCTTATAACCATCCACTATGCTGACTCCCCTATGTATGTGTTCTACCTTTATAGATGCCAATATTCTCTGGAAAAAAAAACAATTGTACATAACATCCACTTTCGTAAAATTATTTATATGCATTGTTTCCAGACAGGAATAAAAGGCAAAAATAAAACACACAGCTATAATCACAGCACTACAATGTCATCTATTTCTTTAACTTTCTTTTTTTACAAGGCTGCTCCACCAATGATTTACTTCTAGTCTTCTGAGCTGTGTGTAACAAAAATAATACACAGTTATTACAGTTACAACTATTGAACAGCTAGGTCAGTAAATAGTCCTGTCAAGGAGTACAGTAATGCTGTTGTAGGATCCATTCTAAAATGCTGCATGCCCCTAAAATTTCACCCATGAAATCCTTTTAGAAACATAACAGGGCAAAAAGCACCATAATGTCATTGTGTTTCCAATGTCAAGAAATGATACAGTACTCAAATTTATTAAATTGCTGATGTCCAAACTTTGGCCTGCATGTATACCTATCTGTCAGCCTGGCTGCCTTAGAGATCAAATATCTGCTAGTACATCAGCAGGTGTAGGCATTTGCTTGTTTCACTACTTTTATTTTTCTTTGTGATCTCTAATAGAATTTGGATTTTTCCTGCTTACTTACAAGTACATATTGTAACATGATTATGACTGTGATGAGTTATGTATGCTACATCAAAAGAAAAAGGGTATCATTTTTGTTTAAATAAGCAGCCCAAATAATATCAATTATGAGAGGTGTCTCTGTTATTAATATGAAAACAAGGGTGACTGACTGTGAAGCCAAAGTGCACCAGTTGAACTGAAGCAACCTATAACAGTGAAAATCAAGCCCATAGCCATACCCATTGTTGAGATACACCAGTTTGAAGGCATCAGTCAGTCAATCAGTCAGTTAGCAGAAAATTCCAGCCTTCCTTTTGGTGCCTTTTGTACATGAGCATCATGAACATTTAAAGTGATAATTTCCACACAATTTGCAATAAACCATAGTATTATTGTCACTAAGTGTACTATTGTGTAATGGCAGGTATTATACCTTTTACTTTATCTGATCGGATAAGAGGATTAGAATGATCAGCTATTCTCTTGGTTGGGAGCCCTATAACAGTTTTAGTGTGCTCTTTTGGTCGCCCTTTTCTTTTGAGAGGAATTGGTGGTTTCAAACCTGAAAATTACAAACGATTTTATAGTAACACAAAATTAAAATAATTTGTATTTATAAACTATATAAACCCCTGTAGTGATTTTCTTTATTTAACATTATTCACACTATTATCCAGTATAGTTCACAAGCTTCCCACAATTTTTAAAAAATAGATACCAAAATACAACAATTTTGTGACATTTTCACATAATCTTTCACATTATTATTACTAACCTTCACCTACAGGGTATTATAGTGTACAGTGACAACTACAATAGATGAATGTGGACCATTAAACTGTTCTACAAATGTTACCATTACCACCACTGGTCACAAATACTGTAATCCCTATGCTGTTGTATTCCAGCTACATTGCTGCTGTGATTGGTGTTTATATAGCCAGCTGCAGTCTAATCTCGTAAACTATTTACCTACCACTAGCCTTGATGAAGTGACTAATATATAATATGACTTCCCATGGGATACTTTGCTTGGTAAACCCCACAAGAATTACATCTTATGGCCATAGCAATAAAGTATAAAAACCTAAACCCACAATACATATTGTGTAAAATGGTGCATTGTGCATTACTGTGTTTATTGTACAATCACACTTCTTACAACAATAATATAATTATGGTGTACAAGTAGGGTTTAGGTGTCTAACAAAGGAGGCTAAACCTGCATCCTTAGGATTACCTAACCTAATTTCAAGGAATAAGACTTCATGACTTATAGCTAATAAGGTGTAACAGAAAAAAGGGCAAAGTAAGGAAAGAAATCCTTATCTCAGTTTGGTCTATTGATGAAGTTTAAAAGTAAAGGGGGCCTTCAACCCCATGGCCCAAGCTCCACTAATGACTGTATAGAGTCACAACTATTTAAGTACTTTGCAGTATAGCCAAAAAAGTCAATAAAATATTTTAGCTATTGACTTTTTGACTGCAGTATCATCCTTCCTACTGCATTCTCCTTTTTATGATCTACATAATATGTGACCGATTTGCAAAAAGGTACCTTTTCCACACATTTTACATAGCAGCAAACAAAATGTTATAACTGTTTACTTCTTATACTGATTAAGTTGCTCTTTGCATCAAAACGCAGTCAGATACTGTAGCTACATTCATGGAAAATTTCAGATGATTACATGAAATTATTAGAAAGTTATGAAGTTGTAAATTTCAAAAAAAACGGGTCAAATTTTGTTTGTGAAAGGTACCTTTTTGCAAATCCGGTCACATATATAGTAGGGCTGAGCGATAGTGAAATTTTCACTGTCCAAACGATATCAAGACACTGTTAATGATAGACGATAGTAAAACAATAGTGATAATTCACCTATTTCCTATTAGTTGCCTTCAACGAGGGTTGTAAGGAGGGATGTACCTATGCATGTATTTTGCATAAGATATTAAACAGCCTTTTAGACTGATTCTTGTTCCAAAAAGTTATTATTTAAAAGTATTTTGCAGATATTTCTCCGTATTTTACTTGTTAATTACTGTCCGATAGTAAATTTTCTAACGATATTGGTGATACTGATAGTGATACTATCCCAATATTCCGATATGCTGATATGCACATACTATCCCCCAGCCCTAATATATAGAATTTCAATTATAAACTGGAAATGCTTTAGTTCAATTTGCCATCATCAAGTAGCTATACCTGTGAACTCATACAAAAAAGAAGTCAGTTTTAAGGCCACTTATGGGGCCATTTATTGTAAGTGGCCATAGTATTGAGGTTTCAGTGTATATAGGCAACCTACATAAATTTATACATCTGCATGCCATGTTCCTAGCTGTGTGCAACAATACATAACTGTTTGCAATTTACGTACCTAATGATACATTTCTTTTATCTATTTCAGATATTAGTAGATTATTGTCTAGATGTGAAGTATTTCCTGTAATTTTAATTACACAAACACACATAATTAAACCCAAGTTATTTGTGAACAGATGATTCACGGGTACATGAGCTGCTTGTGACTTCAAGGTAAATGGTGGCTTACTACTGAAATTTAATTTGAAATCACCACATATACCAATGCATTTATTTTGCCAAATTACATATTAATTTCATTGTACTATGAATATGTCCTCTCCATGTTACTCTTTTCACTGAACTTGTAAATTAATTCAGTTATGGAATGCCTAACATTGAGATGTAATGTGTTATTTCATGTGTGCTAAAAACAGCCTATTATTTAGGGACAGCTACACACACGCATTCAGTTAATATAGTGAATGACTCTAGAAAAAAAACATCTAGAAATGCTTTGAAATTTAAATAGTATATACAGATATTTTATTGTGGTAAGAGACCTGTGTTTTACTGAATAAACGTCTTTACTAAATAAAGCACCTATAGCCACAAACTCTGATAAACAAACTGCTTACTTCCTGAATTTTTGTTGGTACCCCTGAGACATGTACCAGTTTTAATAATCATGCTTAAAATAATTGCTATAATAAGGAACACCATAAGCATGCATAAAATTTAACTCAATAATGCACTTCACTAACCATGTCTGATGATGCTACTCATGCAAACTACACTTTGTTGTCGTACAGGAGCCAGCTCCATTGGTACCACTTCTTGCTGTAAATAGATATCTTCATTCTGTCTTGCAGAGATGACCTCTTCCTTGTCTACAGGGACAGGGACAACCTCCTCCTGTTCTACGGGGACAGGGACAACCTCCTCCTGTTCTACAGGAAAAGGGACAATCTCCTCCTGGTCTACAGGGACAGGGACAACCTCCTCCTGGTCTATAGAGACAGGGACAACCTCCTCCTGTTCTGCAGGGACAAGGACAACCTCCTCCTGTTCTGCAGGGACAAGGACAACCTCCTCCTGATCTACAGTAATTGTCAGAACATTTGTTAACATATATATACACACACATACACACATATATATATATACATATATATCATGGCACAAAGATTGTGCATCAACAAAACCGTTATATTTCAGCAACAAGTTTCTGTGTATTGCAACATAACACATTGAAAGATAGCTATGTTTGACTATATAATTATTATGATGAATGTCAAAAAGGATGGTCCACAACTGTAGTCTGAACAATAAATGAACTACATTAATACATTTGCTGTGATCATTAAACACTCTTATGCCTACTTCATATTTATGTATGTGGCTGAGAAAGGGATGTATTTATGCAAACTGTTTACAGTCAGTACACTATATATTCATTTTGTTCAATATAAATTAATAATGATTATTCAAACAGCAACACAACTGGAAAGTTTTCTGCCTTACAATATCATTCAGAGCCCTTGTGAATTTTATTGATTCTTTCATTGTTAGCACATAGTTATTGGTGCAGCTTAGAAATTCTGTTACAGTGTAATATATAGTAGCCAGTGGCAATTCTAGACCTGACCTACAGGGGGCTAAGTAGGGAATTGTTGTTGCTTGGATATAATATAAAGTAGAATATCAGGGTATGCAACTCCCAGAAGTTGCAGGATTTTCATTTACAATTTGAAGGTTTGAAAACAGCCTAAAATTTATACTATAAACTCAACATAACAATGCCAATCAATATGCTGCAACTATCCCCAAAATTTTTTTAAAAAGTTATTTTCAGCAGGTTAGGCCAGGCAAACTTGATTACTTGTTTCTCATCCACAAAAATTCAGTTTTCCATGAGGGGGAGGTCATTTTTCATTATTAAAGAAAATACTCCAAATCAAGTAAAGGGTTAGCTAAAGCCTTTTAAGAACTAGTTACATTTTACCACCGTTTCTGAGGTGCAAGTGACATTTGCGCCATGCTGTGCTATTAAAATGATAGTCAGCCTTCTTAGCATAACATATATATGTGTGCACGTGATTGATAACAGCAATAATGAAATTAGAGGCAGTGGGTAAAAAGGAGTGTGGCAGGATGAGAAACAATAATCAAGTTTGCCTGACCTTTAGACTTGCCTACAAGGCTAAAAACCATTTCAACCATGTTGTTGTGCTACCTCTGAAACCAGATGTCAAGTAAACTCACCTAAGGTATACTATTTTCAAAATTATGGTGTTACAGATTTGCTATGGTTTTGTATTGTTAATGCATACAGTATGTTATTGCAATTCCATGTATTTCATAATTCATTAATTACCACATAGCTAGGTTGCTAAGGAAGTGTATCCTGAACAAACTACTTTAAACTACAAACAATGCTCAGCACTATCTTCTTAACTGTTTTATGGTTTGCCTAATGCATTTTCTTATAAAAATTCTTTTCACAAAGAGCTCTGAGTCTGCTTCATTCATGTATAAGAAGGACATCCCCCAAAGGATACGCAATTTCTGGTAGCCTGCAGGGCCCGAGTTGCTATTTATCAGTCATCACAACACCCATATAACCTTATAGGAGAGCTGCTCATCTCATGTCATATTTAGAACACAAACACACACACACACTGCTCGAAGATTCTTAGTTTACTAATTTGTTAAGCTGCTTTGCTGTAGTTGTACCCAGTTATATTGATAGTAAAATATCAGTAACTTTAAGTATATGGAATATATTGTTTTACTAGGTTTTAAACTCTCAGTAAAACATCAGTGAATGTGGGTTTACTGAAAAACTACTAAAATAAAATAATTAACTGTTCCATATACTGGGGATATATACCACTCTAGTAAACTAAGAAACTTCAAGCAGTGACAATGACACACACACACACACACACATGCGTGCACACACGTGCGCACACACACACACGTGCACATGGCACACGCACACGCACACATGGCACACACACACACACACACACACACACACACATGGCACACGCACACATGGCACACACACACACACACACACACACACACACACACACACACACACACACACACACACACACAATGGCACACGCACACGCACACATGGCACACACACACATATGGCATGCACACACACATACACACACATGCACTTGGCTGCAGGCACGCCTGATTCAAACATAGAGGTCCATTTGTACAAAATAGCCCATATAGGGAATGGTAGTTATTGGGTTGGTAACCATAAATTTCTGGATTATGGGTTAGACAAGTAAACATTTTACATACAATCCAACCGAGCTAGTGTTAAATGACAGCATAGTTATATATGCTGTGATAGCCATTTTTCATGAGTGTATGCAGGGAAAGTTTTATTCTGTGGCTTTATAGCATATCTAATTTTTTTGCTATGTAGCCATAGCTTATTTAATTTGTATCTTGTATCTTCATAACTATTTGCACAGTTCATTAAATGTGGCACTAAATAATTGCAACAAAATCCACTGTAGCTATAGCTATGTATTTTCTTTTGGTGCTACAGTTTTAGACAAGTGATATAATCTAGCATGCAATGTACTGATGTGTAGTGTACCTAATTAATTTTATCCATATCCATACATCTTACCACATTCTAGTGGTGATATTGCTACTTCTTCACCACGCTTCCAGTGATCAATCAAGCTTTTGATTAGCTCACATCTTCTGGCAAAATGTATTCCAGAAACTTGACTTGCAACATTTGCCAATTCTGTAGTCAGGAGAGAAACCTTTTTATACTTTTGATGATAATTAGGAATTAATTTTGGCTTGGCTGAAACATTGATGCATACAGAACAGCTACTTTGTGATGTTAAATTCAAGAAAATTCTTTGAGTTTCTTTATAGTATTCAGAAGTCCATCGATTGTCACACAAGGCTTCATCATAAAGGGGCATTTCAAGATTTTTACGAAGTGCAAATATGTGACGACAAGGTAACATCATTGATTTTCTGAACAAACAGTCACAATCTTCTGTGCTGACATTCTTTATACCTTCAGTTGTTTCCACTGTGTAGATTCCCTGACATTTGTTAAAGTTTTTTACTTTTTGTATTACGCTAAGTTGCTTGGTGACATAGGCAGAGGCATATGAAGTCAATAGTTCAGAGTACTGTGTTTCTGGTGAATTCTTGCTAAACAAAAAAACTTTCACTTTCTGAAAGTTGATTGCTGCTTTGTGATCATGTTCTAGTCGTAATGAAGAGAGAGTGAGAAAAAAATTATCAAAAAAATCTTTGAGAGAACTATGGTGCTTAATCACTTGCTTCAATTTTGCATTCAGACTTTCTAAGCGATTGTTGGTGGTATTCAAGAAGCTTCCTGCAGCAGCTTTGTAATGTAATACCCATTCATTTCTTATGCAATGCCAGTTAGATTCAAAATAGTCAAAAACTTCCTTGGTTGTATTATCTTTTAGCTCTGAATAAAAAGTATTGTAGTCTTCTTCTGAAGATGCATAAGCCAACTTTTGTAAGAATTCCAGGGTTGTATTTCTTTGTTCAGATGTAATTCTACGTTTCTCACAAGTAATCTCTCTGCGAAATGTCCGCAGAACATGAAAGAGACAAATTAAAATTTGTGCATTGGGTAGAGCTTCCTTAATAATGTTGCGCTCGTTAATATCTTTATCCGCCATAACCACTCTTGTTCTGTGCCAGTCTGGATTTCTTTTTTTAAATGTTTGAATCATCCAGTTTATACTTTCTTTATCTTCCCGCATTAATATGCATCCAAAAACCACTTCACTTTGACCATTAGAATCTTCCGCCAACATCAAGTAAGTTGGCACTCCTATTTGCAGCAGTTTATAGGTAGCATCTATAAAGACTATCTCAGGGTATGATTTGAAAGACTGCATCATCTGTACATCTTGAAAAAACAATCCTTTGAAATTCTTTTGTTCATCACTGAAAATATCTACATTAGACCCTGTGAAGTACATTTTTTGAGTTTTACTTGCATATTATATCAATAGCTATTCATATAAAACTATTTATATTATGCATTCTACAGTTGAGTGTTTTACTATTGAACAACATGAAAGAATCAATTGCAACATCACTGAGCCCATCAATTTAAAGAGGAAATGAAACATGTGCTATTGTTTATCTAGCACTGAAACTGTCAAAATAATATCATATTATTAAGAACCATATTTAGGATGGTCAATGGTAAGGGGAGACGAGATTAGATGAAAAGAGGAGGGAATCGAAGGCAAAGAATCCTCTAGTAAAATGTAAGGTACTAGTGTACCATACTATTTGCAAACTTGTTCTCAGTAAAAAACAAGTAGTCATATTGACAATACAGTCTTTTCAAACTACATGGTTGTGTTTCTATTTTCCCATGCAATAATTATTGCAATAATAGCATTACACGTAACAATTTTATTTTTGTCCAACTCTACTGTGGCATGCCGTCTAAGGCACCCGTCTAAGGCACCCGTCTAGATAAAGCAATGTCCAGTAGTAAAAAAATTAAGCCTGCAGTGTTAGCCATTATTGATTTATGCTTGTCTGAAGGGATCAAGCAGTCATTCAGGCAGTCAGTTAGCAGAAACTTCCGCTGTTTAATAAAATTCCATGGCAACCAGTTCTGAAGGTATTTTTGGGATTGATTTTACCTAACCAATATTGCCAAGACATCATGAAGGAATTGGAAGACTGGTTTTTTTGTGAAAAGGTGCAAAATGCAGTGATCCCTAACACACGATATTATAGTATACTACTGCACTGTGTGATACGTATATGATGTGTATACAATATTTGTGAGATTGTACACCTACAGGTACATGCATTTGTGACCAGGTCTATGACAATAGGGCATATGGGCATAGTTATTTTTCAAAAACACTTTAACTCATAAATTTATGTCATTTTGCTATACCCTACTTTATAATACTAGCCATATAATGGAAATGTTCCATTTTAGTACAGAGATTAATCTACCCTATTTTAGCACGCTAGTGATTTTTGCAGGCCTGGTCACATTAAATTTATGTGCATACCAAACTTTTCCAGTACATCCTTGACAACATAATCTAGATCATTTTTATGAGAATCATTAGAGGCTTTGGAGTAAATATTTGACAAATCTTTAAGTAGAATGACCTTTCCTGTTTTAGCTATCGTGTCTTGCTGCACTTTCTTCTTGTTGGCACCTAAATTTAGCAGGTGAGCTGCTTCCTGTCTTCTATCGATTGGCAATCTCCTTTGATTTGGGTAGTGTTTATAAAATTCCTATATATATTTTAGAGCAACTTTAATTAGCAGTATACAGTACATATACATGTAGAAAACATAATAACCTTATTTTTAACATCTTTTGTGGACATCACTTTATGCAAAGCTACTACTTTTACTACAGAGAGACCATGCATCATTGGGATGTTTAAAATCACACAAATACAAACACTTCGGACTCATATAACTATACGTACACAGGCATGGTCAGGAAACTACAAAAAACCAGCACATAAACATTACAAGGACATGACATAACCAGGTTATAATCAAGTGTTCCATTCAGGGCAATCGCACAAAATAATATGTTGTGAAGAACTGATAGCTTTCTGAGCAGCTTTGCTCAAGATGGAAATAGAGTTGCTACAGACTAGTTGTAGCTTGCAGAGCTCTGTTGGAGTGAGTAAGAAAATGGCCCAAGCAACCTATTTCAATTGTTGACTATGGAGTGCTATAGCTCAAATGATCCAGCTTTGAAAGAAATTATTGATAGTCAGGTTTACTATAGCCTTGTTTATGCACTGCAACTTATTTATTACGCAACAAATTGGTACTTATTATTTACAACTATAAATTGTAGCATACATATTCTAATATTGCTGATTTTACATCCTAGGCAAACCAGCTGTGCTGCCTGCCTAGTAATCAATAATAGAAATAAAGCGTTTTGGCTATACAGTAATGTATTTAGCCTCTTGTGGTATTATTTATTAATGTGTCGATAAACACCAGCAATTGTGAACTGATTGTAATGAAAGTAAAATAATTGCACTCAGGCACTGAGATAGCTATGATTGTTTTGTGTAAAGCATCACAGTGCAGTTGGTTCACACTTTATAATACCCATGGCCGATTAAAATCATCGTGATAGCTGGTGTATAAAGAAATGGCTAGCTAACTAGCCAAATTGGCCTTTGTCATCGAAAGTTGGTACAGTGTTCACACTGGCAACTTTAATTATAAAGATTCTTATCTGCACAAGTGCAAGTGTGGACATGTCAAAGATATAAACATTGTACAAACTTAATAATAATAATATACAACACACAAGACAATTTCAGTAAAACTTTTGGCTAGCTGTGAGCATGTAGCTGGTTAAAAAAATCAAAAGGTTGTAAGTAAATATAAACATGTGAACTTTCACAGAATAAGATGATCTACAAGCCACCACAAGGTTAAAAAAACTAGAGTGATACTTTTGGACCGAAACTTAATAATTTTTGAAAATTTTAACCTCATGCATGATCACTACTGTAAGCACTACACATGTACATACATGCTTCCTGTATGATGATGTCTTAGCTGCATACTATCAACATAATAAATTTTCCTTTTGATAACATCAACTGACCTTTGAGACGTCATGATTGTGCTCTAAATTAACACTTTGTATTTCCAGAGAAGTTCCTTGTTTGTCTGCTAATAGAGAGATGTGCATTGGACAGTTCTTCTTGTAGGTCCTTTTGTAAAAAGTATGTATCATAGTCATAACATTTAGGTCTTACAGTATTAGAATATATATATATATATATACAGGGGCAGATCTAGGATTTATAAAAGGGGGGGCTAACTCAAGGTATTAACCTCTTGGGTAGAGCTAGGGGGTCTGGAGGCATGCCCGCCAGGAAAATTTTGAAAAATATATGCTAAAATACTGCAATTTGGAGACATTTCCACATAAAATTCATAATATTTTCTGCCTGTAGATATTTTATATACTGCCTTTAGATTATAGGTATAGCTATCTGAAGCATTTTGTTAATGGAAACGTTTGGGTAGGTACAGACAACCAAGTACATGATGCACCCTCTCACAATTGCACAACACTGAATAGGTGCATGTTAGAATAATAATGTTGAAAGTGGAAAATTTTCAAGATTGAATCTGAGAGCATTTTCAATGGAAATTGTGTACTTGAATTAAGTATTGCCATACATATTAACTACACAAGTAGATGAATGAAGCCCTTTAAACAGACCAATGTACTTCATTGTATGTATAGGTGCAGGCAGATTTGGAAAAATTCCATAACAGAACCAACTATGCTTCCAGTGTATGTTCTATTAGAGTAGTTAGTTGACTGCTCTATCAGATCTTGTACACCTCCAATGCTGATCCGGGTCCTTGTTGCATAACCTTTAGCATAAATCCACTGATATATAATACCTTGGAAAGATGTTTATAAGGTGGTTTATGAGTATTTGTATTATTAGTGGTCATATAATTATGCTAAGACAAAATTTCATTATAATACTCAGCATATTGATCAAGTAAAGCCTAAAAGTGAAGGGAGGGGGGGGCTTCAGCCCCCAAAGCCCCCCCCCCCTGGATCCACCCCTGATATATATATGAATATATATTTGTAGAAATCACAACAAAATGTGGTAGTAGTAGAATTATTGTCTTCATATGAATCATACAGTAGGGCATAGTAAGTAGTTAGTTAAATAGAAAATGTTTGAAATTTTATAGAAAGGGTTTGGAGTCATTCTGAATGGGCTTGTCAATGAATAACCAATACTGCCAAGCTGTTGGGAAGAAAATGTGAGATTATTTATGATGAAAAAAATTGAAGACACGAAGAATTTAAGGAACAGTAACAAACAGAAAACTGGTAGCTACATTGGTTCAAATCTAACTCATGTGTTTTTCAAAGTGTCTTGTGCTCACAAACTTAGGGTTTAACTACAAAGTAAATTGACACAAATAGAGTGAAAATTGTATTAATAGTTTAAATGGCTTCTATAATGTGATACATGTTGAAACAAAGAATAAGCCTATCAGTTAGAGAGATAGTTGCCTAATGTATCTGCATTCAGTGCTATAAAGCAAAGTGAACATACAATCTTTAGTCCTATTCTGTTACTACATAATTATAGTTTGTTCAGGTTTCATATCATACAGTATGGTAATACTTTATAATAGGAATGATGAATGATGAACATTGGGTTTTCTTGCCCAACAATATTATTACACCAAAATCAGCCTCACATTTCCTTCCTAACAAAGTGGCTGTATTTGTTAGGAAATGTCATCAGAGTGACTTCAAACCCTCTATGAAATTTTTATTTAACCAATTTCTACTATCCAACTAACAATTAAGCAAAGCATATTTTGACTATGGATAGGACTGTGGACTTGATATTTGTATACTATTTTGTAGTAGTACTATTACATCAGCACTACTAGATACTATAAAATAAACTTCTAGCTATTTATTATCTAATTGCAATTCTGAGGCTACTGTAAAGTGGTCTATTGAACCTCAACATTATTGTAATTAAGGTATACTCTGCAATATAAGGTTTACTATTATAACTTTACATCTAGAGAACTTTTGATTGGTGTTGCAATTAAATAATGTTGTCTGAACATACGATGCATACTGCTGCTTAACGTAATGTGTGCACCATCAGTTTCTGCCACTATAATTTCTTCCATATTAGGAGCTGCCTCTACAGCCACTCCTAGCTTACTGAGAGCAGTGGTATATCCAGCCCTTCATGAGTACCTGGGCTGACTGGGACTTTCAGTTGTCACCCTGGTGTGGCTACGTCACTCAATTTGAGCTATAGCTAAGATGGGCCTGGACACCAAATATTAATTGTCATGAAATTTTGATTGGTTATACATAATACAAGTTACAGCTTCCATTCCTGAGATATACATGACCTTTGTGACAAGGTGTGGTTTTCTTCAAATGCCTTAATTTTGCAGACCCAGCCACAACTGTGAATTATTGTAACTTGGAAGTGAATATTTGTTATTACTTATAATTGTAACTGGATTTGGAAAATTACCCTTATATGGTTGTACCTAAAACAATTAAAATTTTTGAAACTGGCATAGTGCTGTTACTAGCAGAAAACGCTTTTCAAATAATTATTTCTAAAATTTTTCTTGTATTTCAAAGTATCTACAGTATGGCTTATTATACCCTCAATTGCGTAGGAATTTAATTATAATGCTGTATTTCAGAACAAAATATTTTATGTGCCAAATTCACTTATAAGGGTGATTATCCATAATCTGGTCACAATTACATAATGACAATGAACAATACTGGACAATTATATAGCATACTATATAGTAAACTGCATTGCTTTATAAAGTAGCTATATACCTTTACCACTGACCTGTACTAGAACTTGTATAACTCACTTTGTGTTGCGGATTCCTTTGCTTTCAGATTTAAATTTCCTGCCACCTTCCTTACAACAATACTTTAGTTGGTAGTATACCAATTCTGCTTTGAGGGGTCTTTCAAGCTTTTTGGATTCGGTAGATATAAGTTTTGCATTTCTTTTCCAAAGTTCTATGCACTGTTGATCTTTAAAAGTATTAATTTCCTTTTCAAGCTCAGCATAGGTGTTAAACTTCTTCCCTGCTACAAAGGTACAGCTGCTCAAAGAAACTGAATCCACTGTATCATTGCTGAAATCAATTGTACCTTGACTATTCCCTGGATCCATATTTATTAGACCTAGTTAATCAACTACTGACTGGCTGCAGGCAGTGGAATAATGAAGATTGGCCACATCATCCCATGCATTGTCCATGTCATGCCACATGTTAATAACTGTTTATAGCTTATACCATTTAATCAGCATCTAAGAATGCTGAATCACTCCTGTTAATGGATAGTCAGAGACAGATATTTAAGCTGATGATAACCAGATGACCTTTCTCATAACACTATAACAAATCAGCAGTGTTGTGATGATAACTCATAATATTATTTGGACAACATGTATACATAAATTACAGGAGTTTCAGGGGCTACACTCAGGGGTATACATGAGTTATACTATGTATTAACTGGAGCCTTAGCAAGGCATTACATACAAAAAAACACACACACACACTCACAAATACACAACAAAACACAAATATAAGTCCAGCAGTTCGGTTCATTGATGTCCCATGATGTCGACAGTCTAGAATTTAAAAAGTATGAACAGGAGGTTGCAACTTTATAGGTGCTTGCTCAGATCGAGCGGACAGACCTTTTTGGTAGATGGCAAATTTCACTTAACTTAGATACTGTAGCTGGCATTTAATGGCCTAAACATTTAACTTCACTAGTCATAAGCTCAACAGATAGCATAGTACGTTGAAGGTCTTACAACAGAGGACCATAGCAATCTTGTTTCCTGTGGCTGGCAGCAGTAAAATGATGCTTAGTAGCTATTTGTAACAACTGAGAGCTCTTGTAATATGATGGAATCAGAGGAAACCAAAACTGCTTAATGGTGATGAGAGATACTTTGTGGACTAACACTATTAGCTATATTGTGCAGCCATATCAAACCACAATCAGCAAAATTTAATATGTTTAGTCAGTGTGTGTATGCCTTCAATCTCAAACCGAACTGAAGCCATGCAAATCCAGCTATAGAAGTGCAACGTTTAAGTTCAGCCTGCCGAGTGACGACGCAAGGTCACGGATCTGTAAGTCTTTAACACTCTCCTATTCGCTATCATCTTGAGTTCCTCGGTGAGCCAGCCGTGATGTACTGATAATTATAGACTCGGCAGTGACTAGTATAGCGATATCTAAAAGTCGGAACTCTCTCCAGATCAATAGCCATGTATATAATGCCATGCCTGTTTTTCTTTAGACCCAGCTCTGTATTGGTAAACCAGCTGAGTTACTGAGCTATACCAAACCAGACAGGCGACAGCTAAGGAAACAACTACCACTATATCTACTGACTACTCGATTGCCTGAAAATCAGCCCGGACTGAGCCGCCGGTCACAGACAAGGATCACCGTACCGAATAGCTACGTAGCAACCAAGGCTGCACTTCACCATGGTTTCCCAGAGCGAGGGAAGTTGTGAGTCAAGCTTCAGTTCAACCCCAGGATTGATTGAAGAAGGCCAAGAGTGTATTGCTAACCCTTACCAGTATTGCGATCGGCCAGCTTCGTTTGGCTTTGAAAAGAAGGGTAAGTTCTACCCTAAAAGTGATTTCGGGATGGAACTCATTAGCTATGTGGAGGCAGGTCATCTCACCGGGTACTACTGCAATGTAACTCATGAGATCTCTGGAGAAACCAGGTAGGTACTTCAAGGCACTTCTCGTTATGACCACACACCTCTTAATGTTAGCTATCAAATTAGTTGCATGTTTCTGACTCTAAGCCTTCTCACAGGTCCCTAGTGGGATAGAATTCACAGAATAGAACAAAGAATGTATATACTTTTTTGGGCTCATTTGTAACCAGTTGCGTAGTTCAAGCTAGCTATGTAACTTGGTAATTTTAAAGCTGAAAACCAGGTGACATGCAGCTATACCTGGATTTATTAATTTATTTTTTTGCACACTGCTATAATTATTATTATTAACACTATATGTTAGCTGTTGGTTTTTGACCACTTATAATAGTCTCACTTGATGTGGCCAGACCTCTATTTCTAGCAGAGGGGCTTATGGATTATGCCCATGCTAAAAAGGCACAAGTACTTATAATTTCTAATTGATAAGCTCCTGCACTGAACCTGGCCTTGTGAGACTAAGCATAACTATAATGTGACTGTTTCAGACTTATCTAAAGGCTCTCTACAACACTATGGACAGAAGACTACTGAAGGTGTATGAGATATTATTTCACCTTGCATCTAGCAAGACTGTTCAGTTACTGCAACCGTTTATAGTTTTGTGCATAGGTCGTGTAATGTTCAATCACAAAAAATTAACAAGGGTTGCAATTTGTATTATCATTGTATGATTGGATGTGGTTACTGCATACATTATAAGTCTGCATTATTTTTGGCTTATATGAATACATGTATTTATTACATTCCATTTATATACAGGAGGTGCTACTTTACAACTGCAGCTGTACACAAGAGAATTGAATTTATAACACAGCTGAATACTACCTTTGGTAGTGGTGGCCTTATCTGTTCCTTCACAGAGTTTGATCTTGCCCAATTCATGCAGTGGAAACGTAAAATATTTCATCACAACAATGGTGTAGAGGCTAAGAAAGGGATACTGAAGCTTGGTATGCAGCCATGTGGAAAAATATGGGTCTTTTCTGACAAAATGTTTATTGATGTCAATGGACTCATTATAGTATCTCATCATTATGTGTGGCTATCTAGAGGTACCCGTGCTTCCATTATGTCACAAAAAGAAGTGTCATTAGATGATATCACTTGCAGCATTAAGGAGCCCCTGTCAGTTACACCATTCAAACAGCTTTTACTGAAGCTTAATAATTGCTTAAAACACAATTATCTAAGCTCTATTCTACTAATGGGAGGAGCAGTAATGGCATTTCATTACACATCTTTACAAGAATTTTTTGGATCATGCCCTCAGGTAAGAATTATGTGTGTTTAAAGTGCAGACATAGGTACTAATAATATACTGAGGAGAGGGTGGAACAGAGTACAGAGCCTATATAAAAATATTTCAGTGATTCTCTCAATACTCTCTAGGTGAAGATTGTTTGAATCACATTTTTTGTGATCTCGTTGATCTGTTAGTGTGTGATCATAACATTTCCATGTTCTGTTAGTGTCTACATTTTGCTTACAGCAATTCCCTTGATTCAGCCTTGTACTGCATTGGACACTCTCCTCTCTATTTGTATTGACTCTAGATGCTATGGTAAAGCATGCAAAATTGCTGCAAAACAATATTTAGCATCTAGTTATAAAATCCCTTGCCAAAGTATTAAGTATCATGCTCTTGAGTTAATCATCTAATATGTAAGTACCATAATACTTACATGTAGTTATGTACGTATATCATACAATACAATAGTACTGTATAGTAGGGACGGTGAAGGTGTGGGCGTGGCCCATGATAAAATATCACCCAAAAACCTGCCTCGATTTTCCTCACAATGACATGACAGTATTTATTGGGGAAAATCAAGCCCAGAAGTTCCTTCACATTGACCTGGAACATTTTTGTCAAGATGATACAGAATTGTAATTTTTTTTTTAATTGACAGAATTTTCTACTGCCTGCCTGATGTATTCAGTCAAGCATAGCAGAAAACTGGTAGAGTCACAACCCTACTTCTTTCATATAAATGTTTCAAATTTACTTAAGAAGAAACCTTTGGCATATTGATCAGCGTACAATGTGTGCATAACTGTCTTGCCTTTTGTCCTTCTGTACCAGTGAAGGTTCTTCATCAATAGTAGGGTTTCTATCCATGGGCATAGCTACATGTTACACAACATTATGCAATATGTGACTGGATTTAGAAAATACGATCCAAATCGCACATTAGAAGTTTCAAGATAAACGGTTTTAAAGAATTGAAGCCAGCATAACTCTCCAAGGATAGCAAGCACGCGTATGCAATTTACACAAAAGATGCATCAATCTGTTACCTTTCAGGCCACTTCCAGTACTTGTAGCTGCTTGTAGAGTGTCCCGCCAAATAAGATAGAAAACCTGAGAAGTTGTACGAGCGAAGTAGTATCATGAGTGCTCACAAAGGGGTGGAGGGTTGGGGGTAGTGGGGAGGACAAGAGATAGACCTCAAAATGGAGGCAGACCACGATTGGAGTCCAGACACAAGATTACAGGGCTGTGCTGGCTCCTTAGTGGCTGATATGTAGCAAAATCAACAGAGAAAACGTCTGGCCAACACTATAAGGCTGTCCACCAGTAAACCACTGATTCTTGCCAAGCCAGGTCCTTCACAAGGCCTGAAACCGCCATTTGAGCACTCCACACCACCCAGAAAGGACATCTGTTAAAACTAGCCTCGAGTAGTTTGAGTAGTACTGAGGGTCAAAACCAGTAGTACGATAGTGTAGCTATCCACAGGTGGTGTTAGTTTGATTTTGCCTGATGTGCGATTTGGATCGGTTTTGTATAATCTGGTCACATATAGTATTGCATAATGTGTATGCCCATGGGCACATGTTATAGACATTGCAGTGTTGAATGAGTTGTCCAATATCAGTGTTAGCATTTCTGAACATTTGCTGTGACCAACACAGGCACAGATCCAGACTTCTAAAGGGGAATTCTACTCTTAATGGTAGACTCCCCTGCAATGTTTCACTGTTAAATTACCATTTAGACATACAACTGAAACCTTTAATAGTTGCTGTAGTAATAGTTATAGAAGATAAAGATAATAACTATTTTTAGAGGTGCCTATTGCAGAAAGAGCAGTTTCAAGTGCATAATATTTGAAATGCTACTGTTATAAACTAAAATAAAAGTAAGTGTTTTATCATATAAAATCTTGTAATAAATGTTTCTTTGAGTATTTAATTAAAGAAAAACTTGTCAGCAATACTCATTCAGGTGTCTGGCAAGAGGGTTCTGTAGAACTCTTTGAGGCTCCCCCCGATTTGCCCTTGCACTAGCTGCTTCTCTTGTTCACTTCATCATTATCCAGACTGGCAGCATGCTTTCCTTCATGACTTTCCTTACATATTATGTCAAGCAATCCACATATAGCTATAGCTAGACACTAAAAAAAAGTTAGTTAGTAAATCTTGTGTTAAGCCAGATAACTTGATGCCAACTTCTAAGTGAATACATGTAGCAGTAATATGTGGTGTGTTATACTTTAACTAATCGGCAAAGATTTGCTGACTGCTTGCATATGCCCATATAATTATAGTGCTGTCATTAATTATAGTGTAAACTCTCAATTAGCAACCATAGTTTTCTCCTTTGCCTCTAGTTCTCACATGGCGCAGCCTGTAATCACCCCACTCACTTGGGACACTGATTTGGCCTTCCTTTAACTGTGTTGTGTGACTTCGATTATTGTCCATGTGTATTATTATCGGCAACATATTGCATGCCTATACATAATTATCGGCAATCTTCAACCTTTCTTAGAATTCAAAGTACCTTGAAATAAATTCAAACATTTCAACAGTACTGTTGTATTTGGCCATATTTAACCCTTATATCAAGATTTCATCTGCAGGAAGTTTAAGCTACACGAAATTGCTTATCGATGTCAATTTATAATAGACAACAAGATGTATCTACAACTTTTTTACTACCTAAACTGTTCAGGTAAGATGTACAGAATTACTTCTGAGTATGTCCTTTGTTTTCTTTGGCTGCTGACAGTGAAGCAGGGGTAATAGTGGTGGGTGACCTTTGACCTTCAAGCTGCTCATGTCCTTCCTTTACTTTAACATATCTTGGCTCTTGTAAAGATCACATGGGTTGGTTAGCATTTCCTTTCCATTCAGAGGCTTTGTTCTCAAATAAAGGTTAATGCGCCGGAGTAAATTTTGAGCTGTACTTTAGAACTATGGCACGATAGTTTCTTCTTTGTCTTTTTGGCTGATTTTACGCAACCTAAAGGAAGTACAGTAGAGGCAATGCTTGTTAACCATAACAGTAACCTCTTTAGGCTTAAACAAACACACCTAAGGCTATTTCAGTAAAGATGCTTAGTACAAATGCCAGAGGAAAAATGGTTTCATTCTGTAAAATATTTGGCCAATAATAGATGTAGGACGATCATTGTGGAGTTATGATCGAATTGATACTAGCGACAGAAACAAGCTGGTTACCTTTTTAACAATTTCTACTAATCTCTAACAATCAAAAGAAAACCTACAACAATATTGTATCACGTGTACTACATTATATCAAAATGGCTTAATAATACATAGCTAATTCTAGTTCAGTTATAATTGAAGGTTTACGCTAATTGTGTAATAATTATTGTGACTGGTTTTGTGAAAAGGGGTCTTTCCATGCATGCACGCAATTTACCAACTTTAATAATTCACAGTCTGACTTTTTATCATGGTACAACATTGTCTCTACTCTAGTTCAAAATTCCTACTTTTCTTATACTTGTATGCATAATGTTTATAAGATATCGTGTGTGTGCAATATGTATAGGTAAGACATGCAGTGCTATGATTCTTCTTCAGTGAATAAACAACTATATAGGAGGGAATATGCATAGGTGATTATTACATCATTAAAGGAAAATAGTGACTTGAATCTGGTCAATATATAGTTAGTACTAACATTGCTACACGGATGAAAATTTTTAGGGCTATATACATCCCTCGAGTATAAAAGACCTATTTTCAAAAATACAGGTGTATTACTATAGTGTGCTTAGTGGTCATGAACTTGCAGAAAAAAATCACAAACAAGTACAAGAAAAATTAGGAACTTTAAACTAGAGTACAGACAATGTAGGAGGGTAGATCATGATGTTGTAACGCATATGATCTTATGTACGTAAGGGAATTGAATTCCATTGTTAATTACATGCTGCAAAAACTTAATTTACAGGCTTCTTGCATAATTTTAGATGCCAAAGTCGTGCTACTAGTGATTAAGAATACAGCAAGCAATAATACAGGTACCCAAAAATAAGGTTAACGTTTATTCTAAACAATGCGCTATTACAAAAATCACAGTAGTTTCGTTGGGGTTAGGTGGGGCTAGGTACTTGAAATGATTTTTATACTAATAACTTACTATTTCTGACAATAAATATAGCAGTAAACTTTACAATTTACTGGAACAACACTCTATGGCAAAATGTACAGTACGCATATGTCATGCAAATTATTGTGATGTCATGTCCTACCCCCTGGGACAATGTAGTAAGTACCACAATAAAAAGTACTAAAACAAGCTGGATCGGAGTAGTATGTAATGTCCAATTGCTGTGCTGTGGAGATTGAAATGCATGGTAGGGTTATGTACTTCTTATGGTTTTACAGCAATTGGACATTACATACTAGAATTTCACTAGTGGACATTAATCCCTACTTCAATCACTATTCTATTAACAAGCTCTCTGATTAAATAGAAATCATTGTAGTATCAAGAGTAAATAATGGTCTTCCATTATTTACTCTTGCTAGTATGTATAGCTGCAGGTGCCCTTTGTTTCATTTCTATCATTCTTACTCTATGTGAATTTTTGACTTACACTTAGATATGAGCCATGGAAAATAGAAAGGGTCTTCAGAGTAACTTCAAAATTAATCTAGTAAATTAACTACTATGCTGGGTGTTCTATCTCATCATTGTAGTTTATATTATGTGTAAAAGCTATAAACAGCACTATTCATGTTGAATATAAAATTTAAATGATGCATATTAATTAGAATGGCATAGTTATTTAAAATAACTTATAGACCCCTGTATTTTAAAAAATGTATTGTTACTTAATAACAAGTTGCAAAATTTTACAATGGCTATAGAACATGATTAGTGGCATATCTACTAACATAGACGACTCTAAGGGGGGCCCCTGCTGAAAAATGACTTTACATAATCTTGAGAAACAGCTGCAGTATGGATTGGCATTGTTATTTTTAGCATTTTTCATGTTTTTAGCATAAATTTTAGGCTATTTACAAGCCTTCAAATTGCAAAAAATCCTGCAGCTTCTGGGGGTTGCACCCTGGACCCCTGAAATTTTACTTTATATTACAGCCATCCAAAATTAGGCACGCTGTTCCCCACTTTCTCCTCATTCCCTCCCCCGTATGTCAGGCCTAGAATCGCCACTTTCTACTAACAGTAAAAATTTCAGTTACACTTGTTCAAATAATTGGGATACCATAAAATTACACCCTGAGGTTCTTTTCCATGGCTCACATCTGAAACATTCTTCAATATACGTAGGTCTGTTTTACTGTAATATGGACATTTCTGTAGGTTATGGCATATGGACCACCAGCCACTGGAAAGACCTTGTCGTTGCAAGCTGCCCTCAGTTTATTTGGTGCAAACAACAGCAAGCACCACTATAATAACTGTTCAAAAGCTTTTTGCCTTTTAAGAGCTACTGCTTCAACAATTCCCTTTGCAATTGATGACTTCAGTAACTTAAATGATTTAAGCGAGTTGATCTTTTTATTCTACAATGGAAGATTATCTGCAAATATGGCAAATAGTGGCTCGCCATTGCTATCATGCCCAATCTACTGCAGCAATTTTTGCTTTAAAGATAACAACAGGTATACTGATATAATACTGTAATTAAAATTTCAACTATGTTCTATAAAAACACATTGGCCTACAGTATAAGCATACACACTCATCTGCATATCCTATACACTACTTTTATTGTATATGTGACCAGATTTTACAAAACTGATCCAAATCACACATCAACTAACACTATCAGTGGGTAGTTACACTATCGTACTACTAGTTTGACCCTCAGCTACTAAACTACTCAAGGCTGGTTTTATTAGATGGCTTTTCGAGTGGTGTGGAGTGCTCAAATGGCAGTTTCCCACCATATGAAGGACCTGGCTTGGCAAGAATCAGTGCTTTACTGGTGGACAGCCTTGTAATTTTGGCCAGACTTTTTTCTGTCGATTTTGCTACATATCAGCCACTAAGGAGCCAGCACAGCCCTGTAATCTCATGTCTGGATTTCAATCATGGTCTGCCTCCATTTTGAAGTCTACCCCTTGCCCACCCTACCACCCACCTCCCCCACCCCTTTGTGAGTACTCGTGATACTACTTTGCTTGTCCAACTGCTCAGATTTTCTATTTTATTTGGTGAGAAACCCTACACAGGGGTGGATCCAGGAGTTGGCAAGGGGAGGGGCACAGAAAAGTTCAGATTCACACCATTAAAAAGGGGTATCAACTACTAGCTGACACATAGCAGCAAATAATCACCTCTCAGCAGTGTTTCACTGTTGAATTGTGCCATTAAGCCATTGCAGAAAGTTGTACTGGATGCGATCTCAAAGGTATTACACTGTGAAAAAGGTGGGATATAATATGGTATTTCCAGTGGCTTATTGAATACAAATAAGCCTTAATATAAACCCTGTATTATATTCATGTTATAGTCTAGTATAATGCATACTATACTATTACATATATGGTTTCAGTTTATTTACCACATTACCTGAAATAGTTTATATCAAATATAATACCCACACTATACCATCACATATATGGTTTCAGTATGTTTAACACATTAACTAAAGCCTTACATGAGATTGTTAGTATAATACAGGTTATATCAAGCTTTTTTGTATTCAATAAGCCACTGGAAATACCATCTTATATCCCTCTTTTTTCACAGTGTTAGATTGATGCATCTTTTCATCTTTTGTTTAAATTTCCTTTGCATGCTTGCTATCCTTGGCAAGTTATGCTGACTTTAAAACCCTTCATTGTAAAACTTCTAATGTGTGAATTGGATAGTTATTCCAAGATCCAGTCACATATAATTATTGTAACAAATCATTACAGTCTTTTTATGGACAATGAAAGTGTGGGCATGCCTCATGAAAAATATTTATCAAAAAATCATCATCAGAACTCCTTTACATCAACTTGACAGTAACTATTGATCAAGTATATTATTAGGCTTGTATTTTTGAGTAACCCAAAATGCTTCTGATGAGCTGCTATGAAAGTTTTAAGTAGATATTTATCTAGTTAAACATGGAAGAAAACAAATTTTTAAAATCATAATATGCTTTGAATTTCTGATACTATAACCTTTAGCAAAATAAAAAAAAAAGTATAATATGTTTGCCATTGTATGATTGCTTTACCTTGATCCTACTTTACCATGACCATAGCTCATCGGTAAGGTTCCTACTTTACCATGGGCATACTTCATACTGATATAATAATTCAAATAGACATGGCATCAGTTGGAGGTCTTTAGCTATGCTTAGGAAAGGTCACCTTTTAGTAGCAGTGTCACTGAGTAGTTCAACAAGTCAGCATGCTAAACATGTGCAAGTGGATAGGTAGCTTTAATGTCTGTCTAACAGATTATTGTTGTGATTTACACGTAATGTTTGCAAAAATATACACAAAGAAGTGCAAACAAAAGATTTCAGTGTTATAGGCATGACTAAAATAGAGATCGAAATGAGAATACTCATTGTGTATTCATATTCTTGTTTCAAGTGTTTTTATTCTTGCATGCTGAAATTTTTTACATGTAACCATTTGTATTGTATAGATGTTCAAAACATTGTATGTGTATGTACGTAATATCTATCTAATCCAAAACAGCCAAGCTGTAAAAAGTGTGCGGCCCTCAGAAAGGCTATGGTGAAAAAAGATGTGAAATCCAAGGTGGCGGCCAAGAAATGGCTGTGATGGTAGGTTAATGGTAAAAATTTTAATAACGACAATTCAGGTGAATTTTTGTGCCACTTCACAAAATTTACCTGAATTGTCATTATTAAACTTTTTACCATTAACCTACCATCACAGCCATTTCTTGGCCGCCACCTTGGATTTCACATCTTTTTTCACCATAGCCTTTCTGAGGGCCGCACACTTTTTACAGCTTGGCTGTTTTGGATCAGATTTCATTTCTTTTTGTATTTGTATACCCCAAAGCCGGCCTATGGCCAGCTTTGGGACTTTTTTAACCTATGTTTTTTTTCTTTACTACAGGAAGAAGAAAAGATGAAGTAGATGTACTTTAAATATTTTATCAGGAAATGTACAAATTATAATATATGTGACCGGATTTGCGAAAAGGGGTCTTCCACACACATCCAATTTGCGAACTTTGGCAGTTCATAATGTCAGATAGGAAAATAGTATTGCCTTGAAATTTGGACAGTGATGAGTAACAACATAGGTCAATACATGAACAAAATTTCAGGTTAGTATCTTCTTTGAGCATAAAGGTATGGCCATTCAAGTTCATAGAATTGGATGTGTGTGGAAGACCCTTTTTCGTAAATCCGGTCACATATAATACATATGTGACCGGATTTGCGAAAAGGGGCCTTCCACATATCCAATTTTCCAAATTTGACAATTGATAACTTCAGATTGGAAAGAGCTATTGCCTTGAAATTTGGGCAGTGGTGATTTCTTTGCAGCTGAACTCTCTACATGATGGTTTCTTTGTAGCTGAACTCTCTACAAGGTAATTTCTTCTAGCTGATCTCTCTACAGGGAGATTTGTTTGTAGCTGAACTATCTACAAGGTAACTTCTTCTAGCTGATCTCTCTACAGGGTGATTTGTTCGTAGCTAAATTCTGTACAGGTGATTTGTTTGCAGCTGAGCTCTTTACAAAATGGTTTCTTTGTAGCTGAACTCTCTGCAAAGTAACTTCTTCTAACTGATCTTTCTACAGGGTGATTTGTTTGTGGCTGAACTATCTACAAGGTAATTTCTTCTAGCTGATCTCTCTACAGGGTGATTTGTTTGTAGCTGAATTCTGTACAGGTGATTTGTTTGCAGCTGAGCTCTTTACAAAATGGTTTCTTTGTAGCTGAACTCTCTACAAAGTAACTTCTTCTAACTGATCTTTCTACAGGGTGATTTGTTTGTAGCTGAACTATCTACAAGGTAATTTCTTCTAGCTGATCTCTCTACAGGGTGATTTGTTTGTAGCTGAATTCTGTACAGGTGATTTGTTTGCAGCTGAGCTCTTTACAGAATGGTTTCTTTGTAGCTGAACTCTCTACAAGATAACTTTTCTATCTGATGTCTCTACAAGGTGACTAGTTTGTAGCTGAACTCTCTACATGGTGGTTTCTTTGTAACTGAACTTTCTACAAGGTGACTTCTTCTAACTGATCTCTCTACAGGGAGATTTGTTTGTAGCTGAACTCTCTACAGGTGATTTGTTTGAAGCTGAACTTTCTAAATGATGGTTTCTTTGTAGCTGAACTCTCTACAAGTTAACTTCTTCTAGCTGATCTCTCTACAGGGTGATTTGTTTGTAGCTGAATTCTGTACAGATGATTTGTTTGCAGTTGAGCTCTTTAAATAATGGTTTCTTTGTAGCTGAACTCTCTAAAAGGTAACTTCTTCTAACTGATCTTTCTACAGGGCAATTTGTTTGTGGCTGAATTTTCTACAGGGTGATTTCTTTGCAGCTGAACTCTCTACTTGGTGGTTTCTTTGTAGCTGAACTATGTACAAGGTAATTTCTTCTAGCTGACCTCTCTACAGGGTGATTTGTTTGTAACTGAATTCTGTACAGGTGATTTGTTTGCAGCTGAGCTCTAAACAGAATGGTTTCTTTGTAGCTGAACTCTCTACAAGGTAACTTTTCTAGCTGATGTCTCTACAAGGTGACTAGTTTGTAGCTGAACTCTCTACATGGTGGTTTCTTTGTAACTGAACTTTCTACAAGGTGACTTCTTCTAGCTGATCTTTCTACAGGGTGATTTGTTTGTAGCTGAACTCTTTACAAGGTAACTTCTTCTAGCTGATCTCTCTACAGGGAGATTTGTTTGTAGCTGAACTCTCTACAGGTGATTTGTTTGAAGCTGAACTCTCTAAATGATGGTTTCTTTGTAGTTGAACTATCTACAAGATAACTTTTTCTAGCTGATCTCTCTACAAGGTAACTTCTTCTAGCTGATGTCTCTACAAGGTCACTAGTTTATATATATATATATATATTTGCTAATGTACAAACTCAATCATGAGTATATTTGTACATATGTAGTTAGCTACTTATTTACAAATTTATATAATTGTTAAATAAATCAAGAGATGGAGCTTGGATAATATGATAATCTAGTTGGTTCCATAATTGTAGCTGAGCTCTCTACATGGTGGTTTCTTTGTAACTGAACTCTCTACAAGGTGACCTCTTCTAGCTGATCTTTCTACTGGGTGATTTGTTTGAAGCTGAACTCTCTACAAGGTAACTTCTTCTAGCTGATCTCTCTACAGGGAGATTTGTTTGTAGCTGAACTCTCTACATGATGGTTTCTTTGTAGCTGAACTCTCTACAAGGTAACTTCTTCTAGCTAATCTCTTTACTGGGAGATTTGTTTGTAGCTGAACTCTCTACATGATGGTTTCTTTGTAGCTGAACTCTCTGCAAGGTAACTTCTTCTATTGATCTCTCCACAGGGCGATTTGTTTGTAGCTGAACTCTCTACATGGTGGTTTCTTTGTAGCTGAACTCTACAAGGTGATTTTTTTTCTAGCTGAACTATTTCTTTCCATAGTTGCATGAACTCCCTACAAGGTAACTTCTTCTAGCTGATCTCTCTACAGGGTGACTTGTGTGTAGCTGATCTCTATACAGGTTTCTTATTTCTAGCTGATCTCTTGAATTCTCTTCAGGGTGACTGCTCTATTAGGATGACTGCTCTATTAGAGTATCTCGATCTCGCACTTGCTGCACCAAGTTGGATTTCGTGTTATAACTCCGTTGCTTTAAGTCTGATTCTTCTACACCATTGATGAGCCTTTCTAAGATGATTACTCCATCTGTATAACGATTTTCAAAGCATTACCCCAAGCGGTTTATCTGGTAGGCGTGGCAAGCAGTCGTTTTTTTTATTAGCTGATCTCGATTGCGTAATTGTTACACACTGTTGGTTTTTTCGTTGTATCTTCCTGTTTTTTAACTCGATTTCTTTCAAACCACAAAAGGTTTGAGGTTCAATAGTTAACCTATTCACCCACCGATTTTCAGCTTCTTCCCATACGCGGTTTACCCTGTAGGCGTGACAACATATTGGTGTTATTTTTCGTGAATAATCGCTCATAACTCTTTGCCTGTTTATCGTATTCCAGCCAACGTTGGTACCGAGATGCGCCTTTATATCCCCCTTCTGTGTGCCAAATTTCAAGGCAATCGGATATGGCGTTCGAGTTTTATAGCAGTTTTTGTAAGTGTGCGACAAGAAAAAGAAAAATAAGAAGAAGAAAAAAAACGAAGAAACTGAGCCAATTTTTGAAGTCGCATATCTCGGGAACGCGCGAAGCGATTTCGCTCAAATTTGGAATGTAGAGTGCTGCAGTTGGGGGGAATGTCCACAGCAAAAATCGTCTTGTTTCATCAAGGAAGCACAGAGCTACGGAGGTGCGAAAATTGCGTTTTCTTTCTTCCTGTCAATATACTCACGGGTGTTACGCGCCGGCTTCTTGGGCCGCACGACACACTACCGTGTGTCTTGATACCAAAACAGCCAAGCTGTAAAGAAGTGTGTAAAGTTTATGGAAAATAAATATGTATAGTCCAGTGGCTACACATTTTACAGGATCGCATCACGGACATTGCTAATACCATTTGATTCACCTCAAGTTGGGCCGGTTGACAAAGCGAGTGCTGCTGCATTTTCTGATTTGAAAACACACTTGGACAACTCTTCATCCATAGTTGGATCTGTTGTGGCTCTAAGCAATGAAATAAAAGAAGATAACATAAAATTCTTATGCAGCCAAGTGTCATCTGTAATTGGTACCACGGAATCTCGCCTGGTATTGGGTTATGCTGCATTAATGTTTTTCACGAATAAGGTTTGACATTTACATGCATACGCACTTATAAATATAATATTCCCATCCTGGTGCACTTGATTAGCAGATTCTCTAAAGCACTTCAAGTAATACATAATTGGTGTCATCATTTGTACACACACAAACTACATGCACACGCATTATATGTATGTGTGCTTAAGTGTTTGTAGATTGCATTTGTCCAGGACAATTTGTAGTAACTACAACTTGCTGTTGCAACCATGCTTATTTATTTAAGACGTACTTCTAGTCCTATGGATTTTTTCAATTGCAAACAATACCCCCAGCTTACTGATCACATCTTTATAGAGTAGAAGTTTGGCTAATCATGCAAAAGTATAGTAATCAATTGTGGAATGTATCACAGAATTCCCTAAAGCTAAACTGAAAATTGTGTATCTGAATTCCCAATACACCACTTGCCCTTTGTTCACGTTGCATGATACTTGACTGCCATTGTAGTGTACTTCTAGATTTGTTGCTATACATGTTGCAAAATTTCAAGCCATTTTCTGGGGTACTGCCCCTTAGTTTTTATCTGTAGTCATATTCCAGTTGCATAAGGAAAAATTAGTACATTTTGCAATCTTATTTTAGCTGCTAGAGATAGCATTGCCAGATGTAGAATGTAAAGATCTCCAACAACAAACATGGACCCATTTCAAGGATGTTGTGGCACCACTAGTGTTGGATAGTTCTAGTTCAACAGTACAAGCATTCAGAATAACATCAAAAGAAGATGACAACGTTACAAATCAGTTCGTGGATTCAATTCTTCAGCGATGTGAAGAGATGAGCAAAGAAGAGGTATTATATAATTTTGTGTAAAGCATAATATATATATATATATATACAGAACACTACTTAAACTATTTTGTTAATTGCAAAGTTTGTCTAGAGTTTTACATGAGCCTCAGTAGTCGCAATACAAAACTAGCAAATGGTGAGATCAGGGGCGGATCCAGACTTATGGAAAGGGGGGTCAAAAATGAACTGAGGCACTACATTGTCTCTGGTTCATAAGGTGAGACCAAAAAACAAAAAAAAGGTCACAGCCAGCTAACAATAGCTACCCACCTCACCAACCACGCATTTATAGCTGATAAAGTGCATAAAAATCCTTGAATAGCTCACTACACACTGTTCTAATACTGTGACTGCTTTATTAGAGTGACTGCTCTATTAGAGTATCTCGATCTTGGTATACTAAAATTTTTTGGATGAGGGTCAAGAGCCCCCTTTGACCCCCCTGTATCCGCCCCTGGGTGGGATTGCAGGGGATTGATAGATATTCAGATTGTACTTCACGTCAGCATTACGGCAATGCATTTTGTCATGTAAAAGAACTTGGTTTTCTGGGTGAAATCTATAAAACAATTTCTTTTGCACATAACATTCTAACACTAGCCTGGTAACTGTTCTTTAACCTAGTGACGATACCATGCCCACTTTATATCATCCACATGTTTTACTCTCATCCCAGAAAAACAACCATTTGCATAATTCATTTCAAAGGTGCTAAATCGTTTCCTTCCTCTTCTGATATATATATATAATGTATAATCTCAGTACAGTATGCACTTTGATAGCCAGGCTCATTTAATATTCAACTCCTAGACCAGTTCCACTACCTGTGAATTAAGACATACATTATACAGGTTGTTCGATTAGAAAGGAATTTACCTTGGCAGATCGACAAAATGTGATATATCTGCCAACAAAATCATGCTAACTGTTCCATTGTCAATGGTTGTAAAGCATCCATCTCACCATTTTATAATATTTTTATGGGTACAATGTGGAGTCTGTGAAATATACACAAGATCCGCAAGGTGCACAAATAATTCCTGAAGGTTCATAGACTACGTGTTGTGCCTATATAACTGATTACACTCAATTTAGACTCTATTGTAATCATCTATTCCTAACTTGTCAAGAGCTACTTGATATCCAAGTGTCATGGAAACCATATGTACTCATAAATGCTTTCTTACACCGCTGCATACTAGGAGGTCATCTATTGGATAAATCAAAATCTAGAGCATATTTTAATCATGTATGTCACCGGTTACTTATAACTCTACCAGAATGTCATGTGTAACATCAGTGTGAAGTGGTACAAGTACTACACCACTATTGATTGACAAATCATCAGATATGAATGATCAAACATGATTCAAAATTGGTATAAGTAATCAACAATTGAAGTAGCTTATTAATTATGTCCACACAGGAGATAATTGTTTGAAATACTTTTAAACGTAGTACCACAATATATGTGTTGAATTGGTTATTTAATCTGTACTAAACAGTTTATCTAATCCCTGCAAAGACACATGTGAATATGTAGGATTACCATCTTAAACAGTAAAATAAATCACCTAAATCAAATTTTCATGAACATGAAGTGAGCTAGCTGAAGATAGTTAGCTATGTATTGTATGACAATGTTCCTATGTAGCTACCAAAAATCTGCTTATATATTCATTACTGAGTTGTGCATTCCCATGCAGAGTCAATTATTACTGCCTGACATAGGCCATTTGTCAGGCAAATATTGTGCATGGCCAACCATAATGGAACCTGCCTGACAAAATGTCAGATCAAAATAGAAGGAAGTTAGAGAGTTTTATAGTGAAGCATTGACAACCAATTAGACAACAATAATTGAATCATTATGGGTTGAGTCTCTCTATTCTATCAATGATCGTAAGGATTTCCGACAAATTGTGTAAAACAGTAGTGTATCAATGTCAGAAAATACTTTAGGTTGCCTGACATTTTCACAGGGATTTGAAAAAAATTATAGTTGTCTCTGTTCCCATGGGTTTGTTACAAGCATATATACCACCCATCCATTGTGTGAGCATCAGTTATATACATTGTTGAAATTAATGCTGTGAATTGCAAATGTAGATTGAGAAATTGGTGAAAGTACTTCCTAAACACAATGCAAAGAAAGGAAAAGCAAGACCATCTCTTGCTGTTAGGATCACGCAATGGCCATTCAAGCTACCACATGATAAATCTCTCCTGTTTAAGGAAGTGAAAGATAAGAATACAGGTGAAACAAATGTACCAACCACTTTTAAATGTGGAAAGCAGAAAGCTGTAATTGTCTACATTGATGTACTCGATGATGAATCAAGACGTAGAGTTCTCACAAGTAATACATACATATATTTTATATGCATACAAATTACTGTGGTAAACTTGTTTCAGGATTTGCACCAGACCTGATGGAAGAACAGACTACAGAAAGTATGTAATAAACACTAGTTCACTTTCTATCCCTCTGAAGCCCTACTTCAAAGCAACACGCTCAATATTGTTGTTATTATGTCACATAGTTTCAAAATGTGTTGGATAGAAGTCACACCTGCACTGGTAGGATATCGTAATTATCAACACATTGGCTTCACCTAAGGATGATAACATCGATACTGCTTGAGGTGTAATTTAAACAGTTAGCTAAATAAACTTGTTAAGTTCAAGGCTGCAGCCAAGGTCCTTATAGAAGAGAGTCCACATTTAAAGTACCTTTTGAGGTACTTCTATACATGGACAGAAATAATCCACTTTACGAGTGACTATAATTATTGAGTGTGGGTTTGTGTGTGTGTAATTGTCCACTTAGAGTGATCAGTAGCTGCACAAAAGTGTGCATGTCTATATGATAAATCAGAAGCCACACTATTACTGACCACAGCATGCTATACTGCCTATAGTTGGATATGTCAAAGCTGTATAGTACAAAGTACATTCAATACTAATGAAGCAATACACTGGTGTTTGCCAACTCTGATACCATTAGCTGACTACTTGACAGCTACTGTACACAATGACTAACTTGATATACATGTTTAGTTTTAGTCAACTAGTGAAAAAATAGTTTTAAAATTAAAACATGGGAATAAAGATTGCTGAATAAAGTGAAGAAACAAGAGTCCAACAAGCCAGCACGTTAAACACACAGAGATTGCTATTTGAACATTTATATAGAAGCATTCTCAGTACGTATCTGTCACTGATTTATGGAGAAACTGTTTTTTCATTAGTTTCCACCATATCCATTGAGTCCAAACAGAGATCTCTGTGTGTTTAACATGCTGGCTTATTGGCCTCGTTTCTTTATTTTTTCAGCGATATCTATCCCCATGTTTTAATCTTTTTAAATTATGTTTACACTAAATAAATATTGTAACTCATAATAGCTTCTGGGTGCCTTGGCAGAAATTGTAGAATCAAACCAAATTCAGAACCAACATAAATACTACAGAAAAAATGATACATATTCTTTTTTAGAGAATTGTTCGGTGTGATTTTCTGCTTACATACTGATTGATGACTTCAGACCAGCATAACGAAATATATAGGAGCTAATGCTAGTGATACTGGCTTTATTTATTGGCTCCTTTTGGCATTCTGCAGTACGTTCAATACACGTAACAATGACTTCTATATTTATGAACTTTCCAAAGGATATGAGCTATGGCAGGAGTTACATAATGCTCAAAAGTATTTTGACCTTCAAATATCTTTTCAAGACTGTTCCACAGTTTTTAATACTGTATGTTTAAAGCACATTGTTACAACATAATACATGTAACTAGATAGCTTATAAATTATTTTAGATGCATGTACACCACAAAATTAATCTTTTACACATACCGAACCTCATATACATCAGAAAAATTACTTGGAAATGAAAAACATGCATTCATTGGCATCACTATGTACATAATACCATGATGCTGGTATAATATTTTTGTTGTGTTCTGTTGTGTATGTAGTTGCTCCATACAACGTGACCATCATGGGGGATAACATGCTAACTATTGGAGATCAGTTAGAGTTAAGTTGTACTTCAGAAGGTGGGCCACACCGAGAATACAAATGGAGTCGAACTGAGGACGATGAACTTTCAAATGACATGATCACTGACACTAGCACACTAACTATTGCTGAAGTCAAAGGAGGGGACTACACATGTACTGTCACAAATAGTGCTGGATCTAGTAGTGCTACTTTAACAGTTTATGGTAAGTTGAAATGGTTAATTACACGTACAAAAAAATTATTAAAATTGTTTATGCTAATATGTAGCTACAACTAAACAATGAAAATAAGAAATTC
This sequence comes from Dysidea avara, assembly GCF_963678975.1. Taxonomy (NCBI): domain Eukaryota; kingdom Metazoa; phylum Porifera; class Demospongiae; order Dictyoceratida; family Dysideidae; genus Dysidea; species Dysidea avara. The sequence goes on from NC_089276.1 coordinate 8,885,328, forward strand.
CTATAAACCTAAATCCAATGCTTCGTCCCTACATACTTCACCATTGTGTCCAATAATAATTATGTCAAAAAAATCATGAAAAGAGGTCTAGCTAGCGTGCTGCACAGTTGTGCAACTAGACAATAAGAGCTTGAGTACTTTATACAATACAGTATCATGTTTCACAACTGACACCACACTGGATCCACCTCTATACATCTACATTCCTTAACCTTTAAACATTTATTGGAAATGATAGATTGATGGCTTTCCTGAAGCTAGTGAGTATTAAACCAGTGCAGAGTATATATATATATATATAATTAAAGGTGCAAACCTTCATCTAATTGTACATACAGCACCACCATGCTCCTTTTAATTGAGTTAGCTATATGTATAGTAAAACAAATTGTAGGGTATCTTGAAATAGTACATTATCATAGTAAGTAACCAGTTCACATAAGATTTTCTATAAATTCTTACTCCAATGTGTATCATATACTACAGTTGCTCCATACAATGTATCCATAATGGGTGACAACACTTACAATGTTGGAGACCAGTTGGAGTTGAACTGTTCATCAGATGGTGGCCCAGACTTGGAATACAACTGGAGCAGGAGTGATACAAATAAATTTTCAGATGATATAGCCACTAACAGCAGCACCCTCATTATTACTCATATAAATACGCTTGATGGAGGAGATTACACTTGTACTGTCAGCAATGATGCTGGGTCTAGTAGCTACTCAATCACTATTTATGGTGAGTTTAGCATGTACATACATGCACGGAAACATTTTATGAGCACAGGAATAACGCTCCCTTACTTTAACACTAGCAGAAAAAGTTGTTAGAATTTTACTGGACAACAATATGTAAAGAATGATGATTTTAGCCTATGTACAGTGTGTAGTGGCCTGAAAATACTTAATGTTTTCATATTTGTGACCAGATTTGCGAAAAGGGGTCTTCCATTTGCCAAATTTGACAATTGATAACTTCAGATTGGAAAGAGCTATTGCCTTGAAATTTGGGCAGTTGTGAGCACCAATATAGCTGGATACATGGTGAAATTTTCAGGTTAATATGTTACTCGAACACTCAGTTATGGTCTTCAATGTTTACGGAATTGGAAGACCCCTTTTCGCAAATCTGGTCACATTTATTGATCCAGAAAAGTTAATTATTATATAAGCTATGGTAGTATTTACAATTGTTGTAGAAGCTTATGGTGAATTATTCTTGTTGAGTTTATAGACATAGCTATAATGGTATTTACAGATGTAGCTGTAACAATATTTGTAACACATATTTTTCTCTTATCCATAGTTAAGCCAGTGTTCACTACTCCTCTTGTGGCACAGGAGCTGGAAAGAAGAGGTATAACACTATGCAATTACATACATAATAGAGTTTAGAGGTGTGTGGTGACTAATTTAGACACATCTCGATATTTCCGTTAAACTTAATCTCGATTATGTAATATATCTCGATAACTGAAACAATTATTTATTTTAGTAAACTGCCAATATTGTAACCAGTAAAGTGAGCAAATTGCAATTTGAAGACTATAAAAAAGTAGAAAATGTTAGTCTTAACACTGTGACTGTTCCCAAGTGGTAGGAGAGTTTGAGTCCCCAGGAGGTGCCTACACCATCAGGTATACAAATAATTTACAGAAGTTTACTATTATCTAGATTAATAAACCTATCATCCTTATCTCGATAAGTCTTATGTTATCTTGATAATCAAATATATCTAGATAATCACACACCTCTAATAGAGTTATGCATGATGATAAAGCTACACATGCTCTCAACATACATTGGGCTTTGGCAGTTACTTATTTTTAATTACCGTATTTTGCTTTTTTGCTATAAAATAGTTTTTGTATGGAAAAACTTGTTCAAATTTTTTTAAAAAGATTGAATTACTTTAATAGAACAGTCATTCATGTAAATCATATGAAAATAATGAAAATTTTTATCATAAAAATTTTTGCACGAAAATAAAGCAAATTACAGTACACTTTGCATCATCTCAAAATATATTAAATTGTGCAGACTGTGTTTATTAAGTAGATAACCACAATACAGTTTGGTTGCTTGTGAGCAATATAGATGAGTGCGTACATAGGCTTGACTCAAGCCTATGTACGCACTCATGTAGATTGCTCAGCTGTAGTGACTTTGATCTTTGAATAACTAAGGAACTTTAAATTACTGGCATATCATATATCACTGAATCAATAAGCAGAGTATAATGCTTACCAAAGATGTTCACTTATGGATAGCATAAGCATACAGTGAATTAAGGAATCCAAGCGACAAAAACTTGTAAAACAAGTAGCTTTAAAAATATTTTTAAAATTATTTATTGGAATTTTTGCTGAACAACTCAATAACTGTGTGGCTGATGCATTCAGACCAACGTAACTCAATAATGTATATATGTATATATATATATATATATATAAAGATCATGGGATCGATTTTTTCACTGCTAGACGGTATACAAAACAAAATGCCCAATTCGCTGTTTATTAATTGATATTTGGGACATACGTGTTAGACAAAATATTTTGTCTAACAGTCCACTTTCTTTTGATGCTGTATGCTTAGATTCATCAGTTATAACAATGTTACTAAGCAAACAATTACAACAACAACAAAGAAAACATTAGGAATCATGTGTATGTACAAATATAAAGTAAGGAAGCGCCTACACCTGCAGATGTACTTGCAGATATTCAGTCCTTAAGGTTATGGGATACTGAGCAACTGTCAAACAAAAATTTTATTACGTAATTAAGGTGGACTTGGTGTTGTGTTGTGTATCAGCTGGTAACAGGCTTAAATTGTTGGGAGAATCATAGCTTGCTGACTGGACAGGTACAAGAAAACTCATGTAACAGTACAAGATAACAAAAGTACAACACACTTAGCAACTGGCACACCTGTAAGTGCATACATAGTTTTGCTGACTAATGGCAATATTTTTCTGAACCAAAAATCAGGACTGTCAAACTAGTTGTTAACATTTTGTATAAACAGACTGCTAGTTTGGCTTCTTGTCTAGGTCCTGACAGAGCCATTTGTTAGAAATAATGTTTCTAGTGCTTGTGATATCAATTAAAAATTAATTTTATGACCACAGTGTCTTGCTTTAGGCCATATTGTAGTCATATTTCAGCAATTATACACATTATTCACAAATCCTCTTGTCAGTCCCTCACAAGTGATGTTCTTCAAATCTTAGAATTGTTAGTAAGTTCTCATGGTTCTTCATTGGTCTGATTTTGGTTCATAGTTTTCACTAATTGGCATGGGGACAACTCATGTTTCCATAACAACATTTGAATTCCATGTCGATTAATGAGAAGTTAAGAATGCATAAATATTTGATAACAATGCATTAAAAAAATCAAACCCCTAGTCATGAAAAATGATTAATAGTGTACATGTGGGGTTTACAGTATCCTGTAACCTTAATGCTGTCAGGTTGACAAGTAGATAAGCAGACCAAAATTTGGGCATTGACAATTCAATACCTTTTGTAAGCACTATATAATTTTTTTGGCATTGGAAACACAAAAACTCTTCAGTAATGGTGCATTTTTCCCTGTATGATTTTTCTAAAAGGATTTCATGGGTGAAATTTTATGGGGGGGGGGAGGGAATGCAGCACTTGAGAATGGATCCTACAAAACAGTAATATTGTACTCCTTGACAGTACTACTGACCTGTGCAATAGCTGTATATTATTACTTCTACTATACACAGATCGAAAGACTAGAACTAGACGTAATATGGTGGTGGAGCAGTGTCAGCAGACGAAGAAAAAAAAGAAGTTAAAGAAATAGACAACTAAAAACAATTACTGTATTGTGATCATATTGTGATTTGTTCCTTTGTCCCTATCATAGTAATAATCTTATTATAAAACTAACACCAAACAGCAATCTGTGTACATTCCATTCAGGTGAATCAGCTATCTCCATAATCACTGCATGTATTGAATGTACTTCATGAAGTGCTCGTCATTTAACTTCACCAAGCTTGTTAAACTGCTTCTAACTGCTGTTGTTTGTCATTTACAGCACGTTGAATGCAAGAATGCTGCTAGAATTTTTGTGTAACCACATGGTGAAAACCTATTAAAACAGTTATCTTATGCATGGCTTTATAATTATGTTTACTCACCATCTAAACACAAGAGTTGTATAGCTCAGTTTTTACAACTATGGTAAGGTGATGAGTTTGAGCCCTGCCTGGATTGCATTACTTTACTTCGGGAATCTTTGGTTATAACATATTTTTGGCATTTTTTGCATTCCTTGTTTCTCTTATTCTAAACCTTTTTGGTACAAAATTATCATGTCACTACATATGTAACCTTTAATCTCACACTGTATATAGCTATGTTAACATTTTCACTAAGTGCATGTTTACATTTCCACTCAAAAGATACACTAATTTACAATAGAACAAATGGATAGTGCTATGGAAAGTTGTATGGTAGCACTTGGATTTAGTGCTAGAGCCTGACATCGTTTCAATACTGTTGCTATAGATATGCTTTAATAAAAGTGTTAAAGCTTACAAGTATACTGAAATAATCTAACTATAGGAAATGCAGGGCATGCACTGGTACCAATGACTTTCTATCACCTAGCTCACTTCAGTGCGTGGTGTGCAAAACAAAAAAATATTGCAGGTACAAAAACAATAAAATGTGGTTGTGTTTGGTGCTTGCCCTACATTTCAGAACTGAGCAAGTTACTGGTTGTTTTTCTGCTTTGTGTTCTTTCACTGAGTGTGTCATCTTTTCCTCTCATTTTACATGCACCTTTTTCAACATCACATTTTATATTTGTGCTTTCACTACACCTAAATGTCACTGGCAACACCAATGTCCACTATGTAGCATGTGCATGCATACAATATCTTATCAAACTTTTCAGTATGTGTATGCTTAACTTTAAGTGTATTATACTGAAAGGGTGTGGCTAACTAGGGTTAAAGCCATACACATAATTGGACAATGGTAAGCTTCTTTAATGTCAAAGTTCTCTCCACTGGGTAAATAATAGCTGTACCATATTCAAACACTATGTAATAATTACAGTGCACACTTGCAATGAGTATGCAATTGTGGCATAGAATACTGTAGCTTACCCATACCAATTTAAGTAATTACTAAATCTTTATACCATGATTTATTATAAAATACAACTAAATGCTTAGTGTTTTCTGTTATGTTAATAACTAAAATTGTTGGTTAGTAACAGGTAGTACTCAATGGTATGTACAATACTATGTGCACATGCAATTTCCTTAACTTTATACATGGATTTATGTGTTCACATACATGATTTTCAACAGGTATGAACAGCATTGCATTAAAATTTCCATTACATTAGTTGGTGTTTAATTTTTGCAGATATGATAAGTTAGCTAGGTACCTGTATCAATGCTAGTATAAATAATTTCAATAAAGTAGATCTAATCTTATGTACAATAATAACAATTTTATGTAAGAGAGTTTTAGCATCTATAAAGGTATATAGTTATTATAGAGAACACCTACATTGGGAAGTCAGCATAGTGGCCGGTTATAAGATGGTAATTGCTAGAGTACATGTACACCTAAACCACATACACTCTCACAACCAGTCTTGTTCCTATATTATAGTAATTTGTCTGAAATGGTAACTTTACTACCCTACTCCAGCCATATGCTGACAAGGTTGCAGCACATGCAACAAGACAGAATATAAAGGTTTTGATTGGTAGGAAAAGGACACCAACGTGCCAAGTAACATTTCTTTTGTAATTGGGATAGTGCTCATCAAACCTGAAGAAATTATAATAGAAACCAGTGGGCTAAAGAACAATAATTATAATATGAGCCTCATTAGGGGCATATAAATTTTAAATAGGTGAGGCAGATCTAGACCTTGCAGTGCTTATGTTTGACCATGAGATGATGCACGTATACTAGTATGTGAAACACACTCAGCATGAATAGCATGCTCCAGCTAGGGGATCTTGGGGAACGAAACTTGTGAAAAGTAGGTGTTACAAGTTTGAATATTAAGGAAATTTTAAGTCATACTTTTTAGCAATTGCAAAGAATGCACATAGTATCATAATTATGCTGTGTTTCAGGCGTATATATTTCAGGCCTATATATTCCAGGTTACGCTATTCAAGTTATCATTAAGGATTTATTACAGTGAAACCTCAGTTATGTAGACTTCACTTGTCCAGACTAATCCAGATTATTGCTCTATTAGAGTTGTAACTATTTTATTAGGGTAAATGATAATAATGGTATTTTTAGCTAGGTTATTAATTTTATACACAGTTTCAGAGATACAGACTTTTCATACTTATGGACTACCCCTGGTTTCAAGATGTTCGGTTCCACTGTAATATACTCTCCTATCAATATAGAATAGTCATTTGGAATTTCCTTCTTGGATGTAGTGACTCAACATCAACAATGTCATCATAGCTAACACATGTATACACACACAAAATATTATCTCAATACCGGTTCAAAAACTTTACAATGTGCCAACTGCAACAGTATTTACTGTTGTTGTTACAAAATAGTGATCTTCCATGGATGGTATGGGCAACTACAGACATTTTTTTTGTGATGGTAGGCCCTAACTTAAATTATGCATAGAAAGACATATCAGTGTAATCACACTTATATTATTAATTTATTATTGCTATACTATAGTACATAAAACATGTAAATCTAGAGTGTATGGGGTATGCATCCTGGGTAAAAGTTTTGTAAGTTGAGGTTAAATTCTCGAGTGATCTCAGCAGTTTACAAAAAACTACATATTTTATTTATAAAGAACCTCTATAAAGAACTCTGAAACCTCTACACTATTACAAATGAAGAGTAACCACCACTCTAAAGACTTCCCAGGGTAGAAAGGATTTAACAACTCTGGAGAGTAAATAAACTCTGAAGAGAATAACCATTACACTGAGGAATAAGTCACACCACCTTCTGAGCATGTGTTACTCCTTTAGAGTAATGGTTACTTTACCTGGAGCCTCTGGAACTCTGGAACCCTGGAACCTCTGGAACCTCTGGAACCTCTGGAACCTCTGGAACCCTGGAACCTCTGGAACCTCTGGAACCCCTGGAACCTCTGGAACCTCTGGAACCTCTGGAACCCTGGAACCTCTGGAACCCTGGAACCTCTGGAACCCTGGAACCTCTGGAACCCTGGAACTTCTGGAACCTCTGGAACCCTGGAACCTCTGGAACCCTGGAATCTCTGGAACCCTGGAACCTCTGGAATCTCTGGAACCCTGGAACCTCTGGAACCCTGGAACCTCTGGAACCCTGGAACCTCTGGAACCTCTGGAACCCTGGAACCTCTGGAACCTCTGGAACCCTGGAACCTCTGGAACCTCTGGAACCTCTGGAACCTCTGGAACCCTGGAACCTCTGGAACCCTGGAACCTCTGGAACCCTGGAACCTCTGGAACCCTGGAACCTCTGGTACCTCTGGAACCCTGGAACCTCTGGAACCTCTGGAACCCTGGAACCTCTGGAACCCTGGAACTTCTGGAACCTCTGGAACCCTGGAACCTCTGGAACTCTGGAACCCTGGAACCTCTGGAACCTCTGGAACCTCTGGAACCCTGGAACTTCTGGAACCTCTGGAACCCTGGAACCTCTGGAACTCTGGAACCTCTGGAACCTCTGGAACCCTGGAACCCCTGGAACCTCTGGAATCCTGGAACCTCTGGAACCCTGGAACCTCTGGAACCCTGGAACCTCTGGAACCCTGGAACCTCTGGAACCCTGGAACTTCTGGAACCTCTGGAACCCTGGAACCTCTGGAACCTGTGGAACCTCTGGAACCCTGGAACCTGTGGAACCTGTGGAACCTGTGGAACCTCTGGAACCCTGGAACCTGTGGAACCTCTGGAACCTGTGGAACCTCTGGAACTCTACTACATAATACACTTTATAGTAAAATTCCGTAGGCAGTTTAGCAACTTTGATTAAATAAGGTCTGCAATCCTTTTACAAATATAGCACAAAAAAATAAGTCAACTGTTTTCCTCAACTACTGGTTGGAGGGCCCAGTAGAGGAGGACTGTTTTGGCATTATATCTCCAAAGGCATGTGGAGAGTTGCTGGATCACTTTTACAAATTGATCCCTCTACCATTATGAGAAGTCTCAGATCCTTTCTAGACTAACAGCATAATCAGACTACGCATCCAACTTTATCACATCACTATGAGGAAGAGTTGGCTTTTCTTGTCTTGGCTTGTAGGGCAGTTTGGATTCAAAAGTTCGTCCCTGAGTTTTAAAAGAAAGCAGCCCTGTGCCGGGAATCCAGCCAATCATTTGCTTATTGCTGTACGTACTTTTTAACTAAGACACTATACATAATGTATGGCCAAGTAGCAAATTTCATCCGGTCCGTTGTGTGGAGCACGAAGTGATCTGGGGTGAGTGATGTTGAAGAGTACAATAGTCTACTCAAAGCTGCCAATCCAACAGATCCATGCACAAAGAAGATGTAGCTATGAGATTAGGCCTTAGTGTCCTAGGGTATGGCTGTAGCTTTTGATGAAGTGTTGGTTGAGGTAATGTACGGCAACTTTCGACAGACAATCTCCTAAACATCTATTGATACATATCTAAAATGCAGGTTAACTATGTTAACCGGAGTTAATGGTGGAAGGCACCTGCGGCAGCCGCGCATTAGAGCTATTCGCCATGGTCCATAATTAGAATTACTTGCACATTAGGGATCATGGAGGTTTGGGGTTTCTTGCCCATTATTAACTTTCTGACCACTTGGCATAATGGTTAGGCGTAGCCAGGGACAAAAATGTCTTCAGATCAACCCTAAACTGTTCCACCAAGTTGCTATGAAATTCTTATTTAACAGAATTTTCTACTCACTGACTGACTGACTAAGACAAGCGTAAGTCGATAATGGCTAAGGCTACAGGCCTGATTTCTTCACTGTTCATAGCCTAGAATCCGCGGTCAACTCGCAAATATTAAATACATGCGAATCTGGCACGAAATGTATGGAGACCAATGGTAAACCAGCTTTACAGCACAAGTAAAAACTTTTGTCATAAAGAATAATGTTTAAACTCTGCTCAAAGTTCTTTTGGATATGTAACAATAAAAGAACACAATAATTCTCCCGTGGAGCCATGTAGTGTATGCATCATAGCTAGTGTATGCAGCATATGCAGAGTGCCTCGTGTATGTAGCGTATGCAATGTACCTCGTGTATGTAGCGTATGCAATGTACCACGAGCGTATGCAACGTATCTCGTGTATGTACCGTATGCAGTGTAACTCTTGTATGTAGCGTGTGCAATGTACCTCCTGTATGTAGCATATGGATTATACGAAATGTATGTACCATATGAAATGTACTTCGTATATGTAGCGTATGCAACGTACCTAGTGTATGTAGCGTGTGCACTACGTATAACTCTTGTATGTAGCATATGCAAAGTACCTCGTATATGTAGCGTATGCAGTGTAACTCTTGTATGTAGCATATCCAACGTCCCTCCTGTATGTAGCATATGCATCGTACCTAGTGTATGCTGTGTAACTCTTGTATGTAGCGTATGCAACGTACCTAGTACATGTAGCTTATGCAACGCACGTCGTGTACGTACAATGTATATGCTACATACAGGAGGCACGTTGTATACGCTACATACACGACATACATTGCATAAGCTACATACACGAGGTACATTGCATACGCTACATACACGAGGTACATTGCATACGCTACATACATAAGGTACATTGCATATCCTAAATACACTAGGTACGATGCATATGCTACATAAACGAGGCACAATGCATATGCTATATATAGGAGGCACGTTGCATACGCTACATACAAGAGTTACACTGCATACGCTACATACACGAGGTACGTTGCATACGCTACATATACGACGTACGTTGCATAAGCTACATACACTAGGTATGATGCATATGCTACATACACGAGGTACGTTGCATACGCTACATACTAGAGGTACATTGCATATGCTACATATACTAGGTACGATGCATTGCATACGCTACATACACGAGGTACGTTGCATATGCTACATAGTAGAGTTACACTGCATACACTACATACGCGAGGTACATTGTATACGCTACATACACGAGGTACGTTGCATACGCTACATATACGACGTACGTTGCATAAGCTACATACACTAGGTACGTAGTATATGCTACATACACGAGGTACATTGCATATGCTACATACACGAGGTACGTTTCATATGGTACATACACTTCGTACGATCCATATGCTACATATAGAAGGTACGTTGCATACACTGCATACAAGAGTTACACTGTATACGCTACGTACACGAGATACGTTGCATACGCTACATACACTAGGTACATTGTATAAGCTACATAAATTTCGTACGATCCATATGCCACATACAGGAGGTACGTTGCATACGCTAAAAACAAGAGTTACACTGCATATGCTACATACACTAGGTAAGTTGCGTACGCTACATACAAGAGTTACACTGCATATGCTACATACAGGAGGCACATTGCATATGCTACACACAAGAGTTACACTGCATACGCTACATACACAAGGTACGTTGCAGATACTACATACATGAAGTACATTGCATATGCTACGTACACTAGGTACGTTGCGTATGCTACATACAGTAGGTATGATACATAAGCTACATACAGGAGGCTAGATACACGAGGTACGTTGCATACGCTACATACACTAGGTACAATGCATACGCTACACACACGAGATACGTTGCATACGCTACATATACGGCGTATGTTGCATAAGCTACTTACACTAGGCATGATGCATACGCTAGATACACGAGGTATGTGGCATACGCTACATACAAGAGTTACACTGCATACGCTACACACAGGAGGCACATTGCAAACGCTACACACAACAGTTACACTGCATATGGGTCATTCCATACCAAATCAACAAATAAAAATCCAGACCCCTTTTGATTTTCGTGAAATTTGACACAAACATGGACCCTTTCAAGAAACTTTCTTATACCAAAATTTGGCTCATTTTATTGGTCTCCCTTTAAGTTATGACCACTCAAAGTTTCTGCTGAAAATTTTATTTTGCTTACACGTCTTCAATAAAATGGCCATAACTTTGCTTGTGATTCACATAGAACCTTCTGGATTAGATTTTTGAAATCCTTATTAAGTTCTCGTTCAGGTGATATATAATAGTTTATAATTGCTCAAAGGAAAAGGTCAAACCACAAAAATGTAGCTTTTTCCTTTGATCTTCATTTAAAAAAAAAATTCTTTAATTAAATTTATTTTTGGTTTACATGTTGCTCTAATACCTATCATTCATCACTGTGAGTTTAAAGTTGGGACCAATAGTAGATCATGAGTTATAAGTGTTAATGTGCAGCCTTGTAATTACTGTTGTTTGTATGGTTCAAGTATGCAAAGATGCAATACCAATTGCAAGTAACGTTATATAATACTACCGTATAGAGGGAAAATTTGACGCCGGTTTAAATTTGACGAATTTGGCGAATGCAAAAATTCGCCAAATTTTTCCTCACCCAATATTTGTAAAGTCCTGCACGTGATATTTTAAGAAAGCCGCGTGATGTCGATATGGAAGTATTTTAAGCGTGTCTCTTCTGAACTGGTGAAACGCGATGAGGGACTACCTGAACCAACAGGTCCGTTGAGCAAGTCTGTGCCAGTGAAGGCTATTGAACTCGCTAACGCTGAAGTTAAGAAAGTACAGGCGCGTGACAGCGGAGGCTCGGCGAGTGGAGGTAAAAGAGGACCGTATCAAATCCTGACACCTGCCCAGAGATATGAAATTGGCAAGAGGGCAGCGGAACACAACACAACGGTTTCCTTATGTTACTATGCCGAAACGTATCCGAAGCTAAAATTAACAGAACCTAGTGTGCGGAGGTTTAAGAACTTGTACAAAGAGTTATTAGGCAATCCGGACCAGCAATGGGCTTCCAATTACTTATTTCTGTGCGTAGTTTTCAACTACAACAACTCTGGATACGATTTAGCTAAGTAACAAGTTTCATCCGTTTCTTTGTGTGGAGCACGAAATTTTAAAAATAAATCCGGCTTGCATCTTGTGAGATACTGAAAATGATATTTCTGTGAAGAAAACAATCGTGCCTCCGGTTTCATGGTGGATCAAGCAATGGGATACTACAATGAACATCCCACAATGGTAGGGGGATTGATTTGTAGAAGTTGATTTTTCGGATTGCGGACCCTAACTGTAGGAAGGGCGCGCGAAACCCGGATAATTCGTCAAATTTTATTCTGCCAAAGATCATCGGGAAAGCAATTCGTCAAATTTTCCCTCTGTCAAAATTTCCCTCTGCACGGTATGTCACAATCATTAATACATTGTTGGTTTGTAAGTAATGTTAATTTGTTTATGTTTTGTAAGAAAACCCAGTAAAAGCTTATACTTAAATATATATATTCAAGTAATTTACCCCTGATCAAGCTTGTATATTGTTTCTGATTATGACGCCAAGTCTATTATACAGTAGTGGAATATTGAACTTGATGACATTTTCACTAGCTACAGTAACTGCTATTACTACTGTTAGCATTTAATGCTGATTGTTGATATGCAAGTACGTATTTTGATACACAAATGTAGCTATAGTGGAAACTGTCTAAGCCAGTCAGGGCCAATTTGTTTGGCCTTAATATTCAGGTGGCTATTTATATTGTTTGATGTGTATAAATGTCTTACTAGAACAATTTAAAGTTGGCCCTTAATAGAAAGGTGGCCTTTCGTTACAGGTGGCCACTAAGACAAGTTCCACTGTAATTTGAAACACTTACAAATAAAACATGATGTTATGTAGCTGCATTCTTTGTTCTTAACACAGGCATGAATGTTTTAATATTGTAATCTACTAGAGATTTTCTAAAAAAGTAGTAATGAATGACTGATGCAGTATTAACAGTCTTTTCAACTTGTATCTTCAAAAATTCAATTGTGTACTGATATCAATGCATCAGATTTCATTGCATATCAAAATTACATGTGAATGATTGTAGAGACTGTCATATGCAATATGCACCACTTTCAGTCTCAAGTTTTATTATAATGCTCTGATTTAACTTTGAAGTTAATTGCCTTGACCCTTTATTTAATTGATTGCTAATGTATTTCGCTTAAAGCTATAGATATGTATCAGTGTGTAATTGCTGTAGTGAACCTTTCTACAATGTAATTTCTATGGAACATTTCTATGATTCTAATTATAGAAGAGCTATATACATTGCTATTTTTATCATGATACAGTTGATGTATGGAGTTAAAGTCAGGTACCTTAGGGCCAAAATTTCTGGGCCTTAATGTCCAGGTAGCTGCTTAATACATTTGCATAAGTGTATAGCAACAATTTAAAATTGGCCCTTATGGAGTGGTGGCCTTTCTATACAGGTGGTAACTTTCCACTCTATTCCATCAAATTACTGACGAGTAAGTAGTTTTAAAAGTGTACATTTTTCCAGCAAAGGCATTGTTTGTAGGTACAAACATATAAAGTTGGCCTTTAAGTGGTCAGTAGTAGGCTTGCTCTTTCAAAGTATGATTCATAAGTGATATACAGTGTAACATACCTTAGCGGCTACCTTAAAGGCCACCTTTTTATAAGAGCCAACTTAAAATAGGATATTTCTACTCTAGTGCAACTATATGAAGCAGCTATCTAGGTATTAATACCAAGAAGCTTTGGATATCACTAAGACATGGTATTTCAATTCCACTTTACATGTATATGTATGAATAACTGTCGTTTGCATCCATTATACACACATATAAGATTGGAAACTATCATCATAATCTGAGGCTGAATATTATTATTATACAGTGAAAGAATAGATTGGAATATCATTAGTTGTACAGTAAATCCCTTATAAATATAGCTACTCCTATAATAAGACCACCTTGTTATAGTAGCCACCTCTATTTTATAGGACACTGAACTTACAGCAAAAACATAATCAGTGATTCCTTTATTAGGCAGCCTTATTATTGCTCCAACTTTCTTAGCTTTAAAAGTGGCTCTGTTAATATGGTTTCACTGTAGTGAGCCCTTGTCAATACTATCTAATCCAAAACAGCCAAGCTTTAAAAAAAGAGTGCGGCCCTGAGAAAGGCTATGGTGAAAAAAGATGTGAAATCCAAGGTGGCGGCCAAGAAATGGCTGTGATGGTAGGTTAATGGTAAAAATTTTACTAACAACAATTCAGGTGAATTTGTGTGC